>NC_059092.1:25239327-25374012 GCF_020497125.1 Mauremys mutica | reverse complement strand
GAAAAGAGTAACAGCTTGATGGACCGCCCTTCCCTGGTGATCCCAGTGGCTTTTGGGCCCCCCCCCCAAGCCAGGGATGGTGCCTGCTTCATGTGACTCAGCTGAAAGCAGCACTTCCAGTGAGCCAGGGGAGCAGCCAGAAAGCACAGGGGTCTTCATTCATTAATGAAGGACCTCGGGTATGCAGCAGATTGGCGGCAGGCCATGTTGCCTACTTCATATTAGCCTGACCCAATAGTAAAAGAGAAGTTTTCCTTGTGGATAACCCCCTTCCCCCAGAGGTGCTCTTCTGGGGGATTATCGGTGGTGGGATGATCTGGATCACATTCTCTAACATCAGTGGACAGGAAACTCCCCTCCATACTCCCCACCACCACAGATGATGGAGATCCTCAGAGGAATGGGTCTCTAAAGCGAGACCCCAATCCCATTCCCATGGAAGCCAGCGAACTAGCATTATCTGAGCACTTGGTTAACCCAATAGTAAACAAGAATCACTTATAACAACATCACACAGATGTCAAACCTCCACTATCTTTCCCCATTCCAACTTCAGAATCAATTCTCTCCCTTATGTTACACTCACTGTACCAAGCTATCCCCTGGAAACATTTACCCAGTTCCCTCTCGCCTTGATTACTACTCATCTCTTCAAAATTGTAGCTTCAAAACCCACCATGTTTGCAATATGTTAGTCTGCAGTCCTGCAAAAATCTGGCCCTAAAACCATAAGCCTGTTGACCAGTTCATCAAAAACACTTTTTATCATTACCAATCCTTTACTTACACAATGCCTCTTTTATTAAAATCTTATTTGATTTACCATTTAAATAGTGCCCAAGATGTGTGGAGGGCTTTACAGACATAGAGTAAGACAAGTCCTTGCTCCAAAGAAATGACAGTGTAAACAAACAAAACTCAAAGGTGTGTGAGAAAATGTGTGACAGTTTTTTCTCCCTCCGCTTTCTTTCCTTCCCCAGCTACCTCTATTACATTTTCATGGGTCTCTCAGACTTCACCCTGTAATTCTTTACAATTTTATTATCAGTCTCTATCCATTATCAATTTTGTTCCATAGTTCCCCCACCTCCACCCATTCATCCATCCATTCATTCATTGCCTTTCAACCTTTACTACAATCTACCCACTAACTCTCCCATCTCCTGCCTGAACTTACTCTTCAACCTTCTATCTTGGCTACTTATGTAGTTCCCATTACCATAGTACCTGACTGCCTTACAAGCTTTAATGGATTTATCTTCACAACAGCCTTCTGAGGTACAAAAGTGCTATTATCCCCCATTTTACAGGTGGGGAGCTGAAGCACAGAAAGAGGGAGTGACTTGCCCAAGGTCACATAGGATGTCTGTGACAGAGCAGAGAACTGAGCCCAGGTGTCCCAAGTCCTAAGCTAGCTTGCTAACCATGGCACCATCTAACAATTGCACTGGTGCAACTTCTTAAAACCTCTTCTCTCCCTCTTTCCCCACAGCTGTAGCATCTGTTTATTTCCCCCCAAAGATTTGCTGAACTATGCAAATAAGCCAAAGGAAAAGTTAAATTGACTTATCTTAAAAGCCATTTCCTTTAAAATAAACGATCACAGAAAACGACATTGCTTTCTTTTTTGTTTAATGGCACTTTATGGATTAACAGAATATATAGGAAAGTAGACTTTGTTCTTCTGTATCCCAATCCACCCTCCATTGAAATCAGTAGGAAGACTCTCATTGACTTGAGTAGGTGCTAAATTGGGACCTTAAATAGCATCAGAACATGCTAGCAATTATAATACAACAGAACAGCGCCAGGAGAACGTACACTCCTCACTGAGTCTTACTCTGCTCTCAAAAGCATTCCGTCCCCCACAGTCCAAAGGCTAGAACCCCTGATATCTGATTGGCTGCATTTTGTGGTGCCACCTGAATTTAGTCCATCAGAAATTTATTTGGCCTACAAATAAATCCAGCAAGCAAATAGCCTAGAATGTTACATGTTTAACTGACACTGTCATGGATAAAATCAATCTGGACTCTAAATCTATCTGCTTCACACTATCCCCAGTTCATAGGTGCTGGAACTAGAGGTGTTGGTGGTGTGGCCGCACACCCTGTCTTGAAGTGGTTTCCATCATACGCAGAGTTTATAGTTTGGATCAATGGCTCTCAGCACCCCAAACACACAAAACAGTTCCCACACAGTTTTTAGAAATTCCAGTTAGTTGAAGGAATAGTGTCCCCTGAAGTATACATATAATTTCACCCTGATACCATGAGAATTCTTATGATTACCAGCTCCCCTCATAAATTCTAATTTGCAATGTAAACAGGGGAAATAGCTCTATACTTGTTACAAATAGCTCATAATACAGAATGTGTGAACATTCTAACATAAAATTAAATTGCATTAAAAAATTGGGAAAAAAACCCCTGCATCTTTTCATTTTATTTGCTGTAGTATATTTAGGCATACAAAACTATTCTTGCAGTAAGCCTGCAGCAGAGATATTTGAATTTGCTGTCCTTATACAATATTTAGATGACTGGGCTATCCATAAAATTGATGTTAGATTACCAGCAGGGACACTGGGATTGAATAAATCGAACCCAAAACAATTCTGTACTTTTTAAAAAGCATATTTACAAAAAAATGGGTTAATGTTTTACATTTTGGGAAGGCCTGTTAAGTAAACAGGAACCTATTACTGGTTTAGGTACAACTTCTTATTGATGTCATTGGGGACTTAAAATAAAAAAAAGACCAATACAACAGGGCCCTGGATTATCTCAATATCCACCATGGACCTGAACTTTCAGCATTTGCAAAACCAAATTATTATTGTTATTAGTTATATGCTCAAATGTGCTAGGCACTGTACAGAAATATAGGAAGGCACAGTCTTTGTCACAAAGTATTTACAATCCAATAGTGGACATGACACAATAAGTCAGAGCTATAGCAATAGATAGGGAAATGGAAGGATGGACAGACAAGGCTTAAAAAAATAAGCTCATGCAATCAGGGCTGTCCCTATGGGGGAGCGGGGCCCGGGACAACCCCCCCGCTCTGGCCCAGGCCCTGCCTCTTCCTGCCCCTGCCCTGCCCCCATTCCACCCCTTCCCCAAGCCCCCACCCCGCCTCTTTCTGGCTTCCGCCCCCTCCCACGAGCAAAGCCAGGAGCTAACCTGCTACCCCCCACAGGCCACCCTGGACCCTGCATCCCGAAGCATGGGGCCCCAGGGGGGTTGCCCTGGTCCATCCTATGGATGGGACAGCTCTGCCTGCAATTATTTAATTATGCACATGTCCTTTCACAAAATATATTCCCTAACGTGTAGCCAAAACTCTCCTCTCTATACCCACTAAAATCCCCTTTCCAGGGAGGAGGTTGTTACAGGAAACCAAATGGCAGATTACAGTTTACCAGAAAGTGACTGTAAACTCTCCAATCAGGATGCCTTTCCCATTCCTCTGGTGCAGTGTGTCTGGCTGCTAACTTCAGTGGGAGTTTGGCTGAGTGAGGACTGTAGGATCAGGCCCATGATATAGTCAGGTCAAGAATCTGATCACACTGCATTTTTGTACATTTTTGTACATTGTGTTTTCTATTTATTTTACATGCTTTCCTGAATTACTGTAGCATGTTAGCACTCTCCCATAGCTGATATTTTTAAGTCCTGATCCTGCAAACACTGCATGTAAGAATGCTTCTGGGATTTGACTTTTAGTCACAGTAAGATAAAGACAACACAGCTATGGTCTAATCCTGCTTCTATTAAAGCCATAAAGAATATGCCATTGACCTTAGTGGCAGCAAGATCAGGCCCTGACTTGTCGCAAGTTAAAAAAAAATCAGGTTTTAATCACTCTAGATACTAACAACTATAGAATAAATTGTTAAAGTCAGATGACATTTTACATCTAAAAGCTTAACCTCAATGCTGCACCAAATTCTGCTTACTTTACCTTAGGCAAATTATCTTATTGACTTCAGAGGGATTACCAACAGGAATAAAGTAAACAGGATTTGACCCCCTAAGTGTAATGAAAAGTTTGACGGAATCCAGAGAAAGTAGGAGCCAATAGGGTGTTTTCTAAAATTCGTAGGTGTGTCTATGCATGAAATCACATCCCAAATGTTGATGGTCAAAGTAATAGTGTGTTGTAATATATTTAGCAAGTGTAAGGGAAACAACAGAAAAATACATAAATAAAAAAGAAGAAGTACATTCTCTGGCTTGAAAGCCATTGGAGATTTGGAGCTAAGCAACAGACACTGGTACTTTTGAGGAAGGAATTTCCTTGACTCTCTCCTACAAATAATTCCTTACACTTACATCGATGAGACTGCTGAAACACAGTTCTTACATTAAGCATTATGCTGAAATTTTCATTCATGTTAATGTAGCAACATCATGGCTGTACTCAAGACTGACCAGGGAACCAGACAGCAAGCCAAGGAGGATAGCATCCTCTCCCACCAGAAACATTTTCTAGTTGTGTAGGAAAGTCCGCTTCCATTTTTCAATTTAAATTCAAAAGGCCAGAAAACATAACAAACCAACCTGACACTCCCAAGCAGCAGACCTCCTCCCCTTCCTCCAAGTCTTCCCAAGGCATATTAAATATGCACAGTAATGTTCCGCATTGACCTTTGTTAATAAAAATACAGAGAAGTTACAAACCAAGCAGTAAGTCCATAAGAAATCTTTACATTTACATTTTTTTATTTGAACTGGAATATTATGCTCTAACTAACACCAAATCTTTATCTTATTTTGGGTGCAGTAACAGTTAATCACAAACCAGGCTGAGTCAGATGACCATTAATTTCTCCTGAATGAATCATGGTTCCATAGAAGTGCAGAAACTAAGGCAGAGATGCAAAGAAGAAATTCCAGAATGTTGTTGTAAAATATAAATTAACATATCAAATGGAGTAACTTGGACCAGCACACAATTTCCATTTCTTTTTATTAGTAGCATTGAGTGAATGCTCCAAAAAAGTATTTTCCATCACACATTAAACAAGTTCCATTTTTATCTAGAGGCAATTCACAACCATTTTGTTTGTTTTCCAGGAACATTCATGAGTGGTTTTTGCTTGCAAGAATGTTTCAGAAAGTAAAAATCTAATGAATTGTTGTACTAATGTGTTTATATAAAGTCTCATGTTGGAAGGGCTCACAAAGCAATATTGAAATCGCTCTGATAAAACATTCAATCGTCCGACCAAGGAGTAGAAACAATAACATGTGACTGAGGTGATCAATTAACATGCTGAATAGTGAACAACCAAATACATAGCTGAAGCAAATAGTTTATGGATAGCCCATGAGCTGAAATATGTTCTTAATTTTAAACAAATAAACACTTGTAAAAATCAGTCTGTTTATAAGTCAAAAAGCCTACATTCACAGAATACAGTTCCCATCCTGCATAAAAAAACCCTCCAAATAAATCTGTTAGTCTTTAAGGTGCCATCAAACTCCTTGTTGTTTTTGTGGATACAGGCTACCCCTCTAATATTTTATGCAGAAAAAATTCCTAATCAGACATAGATATAATAATATGTGTGTTTGAGTTGCACTGTTATAAAAAGAATCAATGTAACATGTTTTAAGTTCTGTGTGCTGTATCTGAACCATTTAAATCCCTCTTAAGTAGTTAAGATAGGGCTTAACTAGGACTTAAATGGTGCATAGACCTTTTCTGGACCCACTGCATAGGAATGAATTTAATCATTTATGAACGGATAAAAATAAATACACAGATGTTTGGTTAACCAAGCTTGGAATTTCTATAATACTGTAGTCTGAGGCCAAGATTCCTATCTTAGTTATGCAGGTGCACATCACTGTGCATTTCATAACAATGGATGCCACACATGCAAGCCCATGCAAGCTCAGCAGATGATTCTAGTAGATAAGCAACATGTGTCCATGCATCCTGGAAAAGAATCAAGCCGCAAAGTTCTTTGGGTGCCCAGGGTGTTAGGACAAGTATTACAATGGTTTACAATGTAACTAGATAATTATAATATTATCCTAAAGGAAAACAATTTATTACAGATTTTGACACACACTTAGGAATGACCTGGAGAGCAAAAGTTGTTGCTGCCTACCCCAAATCTGGCTTGCAAAGAACACAGAAAATAACTGTGTAGCACAAGCAGGGTGCAAACCTTGTATTATCTCCTAAAGCTCAAGCAGCTGCACTGCAATGAAACAACTTTGAGCTGGAAGAGGATTCTGGGCAGTGACATGCAAATGTGCATCTGTGACATTATTGATATAATCTGGGACCATATAGAACATGGTTGGAACCAAAGTCCTGTAGTGGCCTAGAATCTTGCATAAAGGGGGTCAAATGAGGTGTCTAAGACCAGGTTATGGGTTGCTGGTTATGATTATGCTGTCTGTATGCATGTGTCATTTTGTAGTTGAAGTTATGAATATTGGCTCTGTACTGTCTGTATTTCAAACTTGTGCTGTGCTTCTGGGTGACACCCCAGACAAGTTGGTGTTAGTCTGCCTAGCCTGCTTGATGGCCCATTAAGGACCATCAGCTATTCAGTTGACCCATTGAGAAGCCCTGTAACTCAGCAAAGTATGCAGGAACTTGTCCATGGGACTGCAGACTCCATTTTGCTGTAATTTTCCACAGTAAGAACAAAGAAGTGTTCCTACACCTGGACAAGACTATAAAAGGCTGATGCCTCATCTCCATCTTGTCTTCAATCCTGCTTCTTACCTCTGGAGGGACTTTGCTACAAACTGAAGCTCTGAACAAAGGACTGAATGACCCATCCCAGCAGGGGATGTACTCCAGACACTTGATTTGAACCTGCAGTTTATTCCATCACTGCTACAAGCCTGAACTAAGAACTTTGCCATTACTGTATGTAATTGATTCCATTTAACCAAGTCTAGCTCTCATCTATATCTTTTTCCTTTTATGAATAAACCTTTAGATTTTAGATTCTAAAGGATTGGCAACAGCGTGATTTTGTGGGTAAGATCTGATTTGTATATTGACCTGGGTCTGGGGCTTGATTCTTTGGGATCGAGAAAACCCTTTTTTCTTTATTGGGGTGTTGGTTTTCATAACCATTTGTCCCCATAACGAGTGGCACTGGTGGTGACACTGGGAAACTGAAGTGTCTAAGGGAATTGCTTGTGTGATTCGTGGTTAGCCAGTGGGCTGAGACCAAAGTCCTCTTTGGCTGGCTGGTTTGGTGCCTTAGAGGTGGAAAAACCCCAGCCTTGGGCTGTAACTGCCCTGTGTTAAGCAATTTATCCTGAATTGGCACTCTCAGTTGGGTCCCGCCAGAACCGCATCGTTACAGCATCCTAAGCATTTCACTTTACAGCAGAACTACTTGAACTCTTTCTGATCTTGAAATTAATTTACCCAGGCCAGATACAGTCCAAGATTAGAGCTTGGTGAAATCTTTCATCCAAAACATTTTTTTTTTGGCGGGGCAGTGGGCGGAATGCAGATTTGGCAATATGAAAAAGTTTTGTGAATTTGTGTCTATTCTGCCAAATTGTTTGTGTCAGAAGAAAAAAATTCTGAAAAAAGTCTAAACTTTTAGTTTTGAAATGATTTGTTTTTTATTCAAAATGACTTTTTAAAATTTAGTTGAATTTTATTATTTTTAAAAAATATTTAAAATGCTCAAAATTGAAATAAAACAGGGATGGGAATTAAATATTTTAACTTTTTGGTTCACCAAAAATTAAAAAAAGATTAATTTTGGGTCAATAAAAATGATAATTTCTTAGCTTCCAGAAACCAAAAATATCAGTTATTTGCGTGGATCTTGAGGGGTGTCTTCTGAAGTTTCTATGTTGAGGACCTGGTATCTATTTGAAATTTCTAGTGTGTGGAATTCAGTGCATCTAAAAGCACAAACACATATGCTATAGCTTTTCCCAGAGCTCAGATACCAATACTGCTATGGCATGGATTATCTGAGAGCTTTCTGGGTATTTCCATACTATTGAGAATATCACGCCTAGAAATAAAGCCATTGCTAACGGATGGCCATAGTATGTATGTACTGATGACTCTGATCAACTGTCCTTTAATATGATTAAGCAACATAAATCAGGACACACATGGATGGCAGCTTGGCCCAACCTGTAAGAAAATCAAGCTTTCCCGCAAAGAGTTTGCCAATCATCTAAGGAAGACAGATGATCCCTGTTGTAGAGTCACTACTCAGAGAAATCAAAAGAACATTCTTCAAGGGACAGGAAGACAACAGAAAGGTATGCTGTCTTCCTGGAACCAAGACACACGATGTCACTCTAAGATTGGATAGGCTTCTAAAGCTGATGCACAAGGACCTTTGGTGATTGTTCATATTGGCACTAATGACACTACAGCGCAGATAGTAGTTAACTTCAGGGAACTCAGAAGTGTGCTGAAGAAGAAGACTGTCCAAGTCTCTGAGCTATTTCCTGTCCCACATGCAAAGGAAGACAAAAAGCAGAAGATTCTAGAAATGAACCCACTGTCTAGGTAAGCAGTCTAAGATGAAGGGATTTGGTTTAGTGAAACATTGGGGCTAGGGTGACCAGATGTCCCGATTTTATAGGGACTATCCCGATTTTTGGGTCTTTTTCTTATATAGGCTCCTATTACCCCCCAGCCCCTGTCCCGATTTTTTACACTTGCGTCTGGTTACCCTAATTGGGCCACTTTCCCTGGGGAGAGGGAACTGTATAGGTTGGATGCCTCCACCTTGGTAGAAGGGGTGGGACTGATCTCCTCGGGAACAGTTTGGCTAGAGTAATCAGGAGGGAGCTAAACTAATACAAAATAGGAGGGTAAAAAAAAGAGGGAAGATAGGAGCACTCAGCACAAAACTGAGATGCTGAGAACAAAATTAATCAAGGAACCAAAGGACATGAAGAGAAGAAACTCTTGAATTTCCTATACTCCAACACTAGGAGTCTGGGTAACAAACAAGAGGAACTGAAATTTCTCATTTATGACCATAAATTCAATCTACTAGGTATTATTGAAACTTGGTGGGATGATGTGTATGATTAAAATGTTAAAAATCAATGGTCATAACCTATTTACGAAGGATTGAGTAAGCAAAAGGAAAGGGGGATTGGCACTAGGTCAAAAACAGCATTACCTCTTTCTGAGTCACTGATAACTTAGAAGAAAATGATCTTGAATGCTTATGGATCAATGTCCTACAGATAAAGCACAAGATGGGGTAATAGTTGGTGTCTGCTACAGATCACAAAATCAGACTAGGGACCATCTGCCTCCTTATGCACCCATCTATAACGTGTAGGAAAAACAGATGAGTACTCATGGGGGACACTTACTTGTGTGACAGAGACATTCAAATGGCTGCATGTTTTAGTGTACTAGCCTCATTTTACTGAGGAAAGCGTTGGCGTGCAGGGGCAGCTCTATGTTTTTTGCCGCCCCAAGCATGGCAGTCAGGCGGCCTTCGGCGGCATCTGCTGGTCACTTGGATTTGGTGGCATTTCTGTGGGTGATCTGCTGGTCCCGCGCCTTTGGCATACCCGCCACCAAATTGCTGCCAAAGCCGCGGGACCGGCGGACCTCCTGCAGAAACGCCGCCGAAGGCTGCCTAACTGCCGTCCTCACAGCGACCGCCGGGCCACTCACCACGACTTGCCGCCTCAGGCACGCACTTGCTGCGCTGGTGCCTGGAGCCGCCCCAATGGCATGACAGACAGCACACAAAATCAAGGGAGTCACACGTAGTTGCATTCCTCAGTCATTTTAGAACTTGTTTCCATTTCAAAAGGCTCAAAAATGGGGACCTGGCTCCTAATTAAATCAATGAGTTTTGATATTTACTTCGGTTGGAACAGGACTGAACTCTTGCGCTCCCTCTCGTTCTTATATAAAGATATGAAGTTACTTACATTTTCTTTGCTGGAGAGGAAACGTACCATGTGGTTAACAAAAGTCCTGATCTTGCTCCCACTGAAATCAAAAGCAAAACTCCGGTTGACATTAGCAACAGCAGCGGGACTGAGCACAATCACAGATTTTCTACTATTCACAATACGCTTTCTCAAATTTCCCTCCTGTATAATTTGTATCAGTCAAGTATAAATAACTAATTTTCCTGTTTGGGGGGGCTAAACAATCAGGCAGGCTACCCCCGGGGGTGACTAGATTGTGATTTCTTTTTCCCCTCTTTTAAGTAGCTGAATATTGGGGTTGTGTGTTATTTTAAAGATCATTGCAGGGGTACAATAAAACCATTGATGCTATGGAGAATAGTAATCAAGAATTAAGGAGTATTTGCCCTCCTCCTTCCTACAGCAAGGGACTGAACCAGAATAAACTGATCTAGGCCTCTCATATTTCATTACTGTTTTTATAGCTACCTTGTTCAAGTTGTTCTGATCCACCAAGAAGCTTTTAAACCGACTGAAGATTTATCCCTAAAACCATTAACACTGTTTTATATCAGGTGTATATGAATCAAAAAAATTCTTCATTAAAATACTCCCCATGACAAATACTATGAATGCCCTAGTAATTATGGGTGGGGATTTTCGTGCAGTGGCTAATCACACCTTGGAAAAGAGCCATGGCCCTATGGATTCAAATACTAAGCTATCTCAATCCTTGCAGCCCTGCTTTTGGGAATATAGGACAGGTGTGGCAGTTACTAAGCCTGGGTACTTGAGAATTCACCTTTTATTCTCAGGTGCCTGGCACTTATTCTTGTTCAGACTTGTTTTGGGTCTACTGAGTCTCATTTAAATCACGTGTACCTGTGATACATAGTATTTTTCTTTCAGGCCATGTAGCTACTTCATTTTTTCCCCATATGTAGCTCTTCAGCCTCGCCTCTCCTGTCACATTGTAGGAATGGGAACATAACAGATGGCAGTGAGAAACCTATTATTTATCCCTGTCCACTTAAAAAAACCACCCTTTTTATTTGCCTTAGATAACTAAAAAGCCTTATATTAAGCATAGTGCACACTATAAATACTGAGGTAAAATTAGCTAGGGCTGAAGTCAACAGCAAAACCGCCAATGATTTTAATAGGAGCAGAATCGGGCCCCTAGTTATCTAAGGCAAAACTGGAAAGAGTTTAAAGGCAGCCACAGTTTGATATTCAGTTTAAAACCTTGCTAGAACATGGCAGTCTTCTCCTCTTTAGATAAGGCAGTCTCAGAATGGCCTAGAAATTTAGGCACCTATGAGCAATGTGATGCACATATATCTTTCTTCCAGATCAAGCTGTTCTTAGAGAATATGGAAGAAGGGGATACAGAGGAACTTGATTCAAATTTTTCAAAGCCGAGTGCTCCAAATTAGACTCCTGTATCAATATTCAGCTGTTTAAATATAAGTTCCCTGATATTCATAGGTGTTGAGCATCTATAGCCTCGGTTGACGTCAGTGGGATTTATGCTTGCTCAGCACTCCTGAAAAATCAGGCCAGATATTAGGTACCTAACTTTAGGCACCCAGGTTTGAACATATTGACTCTTATATAATAAATTTCACAATAATATCAAAATCACGTGTCCTAACTGCATTCTTGTCTTATCTCAAGAAAGTGTGTGTTAGACTAGAGAAAAAAATATGCATCTTGTGACCTGGCATTAGAATTCTATTTATGAAAAAGCCAGCATGAAAGTAAAATTTTAACAGAAATATGCAAGACTAAAGACAAATTGCTAAATGCAGATTCATTAGATCTGAAAATGTAAGGAAAAATTAAGGCACATACTGTTTTTCTTTATGAACAAAAACATTTGCAGAAGAAAGTACAAATAATGAGCATAAAACTGGGATCACACAAAAAATCAAAATTATTAAAATAAGGACAAAATAGTTTTCACACTCTAGGTGATAGGTGGTGAACCTTCTTACAAGTGTTTGTAAGGCTTAAGGGAGAGTATGGCACTTTAAGTAATGGTACCTGCACTTTAATATAATTATATATATTATTACAATATGCACAATATTATAACTGGAACATTGCTATGGGAGCCCACCTAGAACCAAACAAATTGGAAAGGATTCTATCCTAGCAGGGATTTGGTAGTTTTGGTGACACTTGAATTCAAGAATTATTGCACATGGACCAGTTACCTGGCGGTAAGTTGTTAAGGTGTGCACATAAGCGGCATATCTAGACAGCATTCATCAATTTTCTTTCACTATTAGTTGGAAGGTTTCTTCAGTTTTCTCTATTTCCTGAAGGCTCAGTCTTGTTCTCACTAAAATGAGGAGTTTATCTTGCAAACGCTTAAGCATGCATGTAACTTTATTCATGAGTAGTTCCATTGAGTTGTTAGCATTGTACACTACTCATATGAATATGGTTATGTATGTGGTTAAATGTTGGCAGGACTGGATCCTAAAATGATGAGTTTAGTCTAAATTTTACTTACCTCAAATTTCCCTTATGAGGATTAATGAATGTAAGGCACAATTTGAGGTCCCAGGAAGGCATATTAGAAGCACACATTATTCAAGTATTATTAGGGCATGGCTAATGCTCCATATTTACCTTGAATTGTTGTTTATACCGTTGGTGTAATATGAATTAAATCACTAGTGAAAAGCTGCAGGCTGAAGATACCATTAGAGAAAAACATCAAACAGTTTCAACTGGGGAAAGAACAAAATTGAAGTTGAAGATGTTAAAACAAATGTTTGGCGATTGGTGAGGAAATAGTCCCAGGTAGCAGTGAACTGAGTAATTTTCCCAGACTAATCCTTAGAATTCTTCCTCAAGATATGTTTTCTTTCTACAAAGCTTAAAAAAAGACACATAAGACCAGAGGCCCAAAATCTTTTATTTATCTGGCAAAACCAAATTATTATATTTGTGCCAATTAATATTGCAATTGTGGATACAAATGCTATTACTAGCACATTTCCTTTGTGTATATCAAAACACTGTGCAGGCAGGAATAGGGACAATAAATCGTATTACACAGATTTTTGCATGCAGGAAAGTTCTTGGTTTACACGTGCACTTGAACACCTAAATTTGGTCAAAACTCATTGTTTCATAGATGCAAGAAACATAAAAAAATTAACATATAGACCTACGTTTTCAGAATTGCTGCATGCATTGCCTATGACTGTGGATACAAATAGCCAGAATTACAATAATGCATATGCAAATTAGATACACAAATAAGCACATATATATTTGTGTGCACAGTATTCAGGATATCTGGGCTGTTTCTGGGGGTATAAAAGCTGTTACCCCTATAGCCCCCACACACTGTCTGAGGCTTTGTGTGTGTGTGTGTGTGTGTGAGAAAAATCAGTTAACCCAATAGCCCTGTGCACTCAGCCTGGGACTGAGTGTGTGTGTGTGTGTGTGTGTGTGTGCGTGCACGCACACGCGCGCAGGGAGGGTAAAAGCTATTATGCCAATAGTCTCCCTCCACCCACCCACACTACCTGGAATTGGAGGAGATGGTAAAAATGCTTACCCCGATAGACCCCCCCCACCTCTGAGGTTGGGGTAGTGGTTAAACAGAAATCTTACTGTTTGGTCATGGGATTTTGATAGGAACATGGGTAAGAACGCCATCTTTCTTTGACACAAGAGGCTGTTAGTGGGAAGGACATTTCCAGAGAGGCGCTGGATGACATTTTTTCACTTTCAGCCCAAGAAGTTGAATCTACATTTGAGAAGTAACCAAGTTCCTCTTATACAGTGCTAAGAGGGAGCTCACCTGTTGCCCAGTTCAGAAGAGCAATAATGTTAGCTTGGTTTCCTCTCATTGTTGTCACTAAAATTTCTCCTGACTGAGGCCAGACCAGTTTGCTTTCAGGAAAGCAGTGTGGCAGATATGAATTACTCCTGGGGCAAATCTGCACCACTGCGCAAGGCAGAATTTTGCAGAAATTAACGTGTGTGCAGAATTTCCTTTCCTTCACAGAAATGGGCTGCAGTGCTGCTAGCTGCCACTAGGGACCATTGGACTCTGCAGAGACCAGCTTACACATGGAAGACTGCCGGGGGGAGGGACAGCTATAGGGTTCCTGGCAGCTGCAGTTCCCATTACACCCTGAGGGAAGGAGAGGGTGGCGTGTAGGAAACTCAGTCTGTGCAGGCCTGGGATAGAGCATCAAGCTGTTTCTCCCTCTGGATCCCTGGGCTCGGAGGAGGGGGAGACACGCGTGTCTGGGCAAGGGGGAGCGGGGGCCTGCGGTTGGGCTCTGGTGGGGGGGGGGAGGAAGGCAGAGAAACAGGAACTGGGTTGTCATAGGGGTTTCTCTACTCCTGGGGAAATTTTTATGTCCCTATTGTTACAGACATACTTGATGACATGTATTTTGAAATAAATTACCAAAATAATTGAAACTGGTGTGATTATATAGTGTTATTTTGACAAATAAAATTTGCAGAATTTTAAAATATTGTGCACAGAATTTTTATTTTTTTGGCACAGAATGCCCCAGGAGTAATGCATGTAGGCAGACATGGCATGTACACCAAAACATACAATTCATTTCCTTTGGGGGTGGGGGTAATATTTTTTGCTTTATGTTGATTAGAATGTTCCCCAGGCCTTTAATTAACATCTTACAATCTTATCTAACTGCAGCTGCTGAGTGGGAAATGACATGCAGCTCTCCGAGATCGTGGAGATACTGCAGGAAGGGTGCAACAAAGAAACTGGGATTTAATATCAAATAGATTGTCCAATATCTACTGATACTTTTGGTTGATAAATATGAGATCAGAACCTAAAACTGACGCTAGAAACAGCCACAGAAGGATCTTCAAGAAATGGGGGCTGCTGGCTTGCCCATTTCCCCTGGTCCATGGCTTCTTTAGGCCAGTTTGTTATATAAACATAGCTTATCTTTGTAAGGATCGAGTTTTCTGCTAGGATCACCTTCTAGACACCCCCCACCCAGACTCAGGCAGTTGGGGGGGTATTGGGGTAACAGCCCCCCGTGTCAGGCAGCGTGTGGGTGAGGGGCTATTGGGGTAATAGGGTTTTCCTCCCAGTGTCGGGGGGGGCTATTGGGGTATCAGCTCGCCCCCACCCGAGGGAAAAGCGCTCCCCAGGGTATGGGCGGGATGGGAGTGGGGAGGGAGCGCGCAGTGCCCAGCTCCAGGGGGTTTACCAACCCCACAAAAACAGCACCTCTCTCTTTAAGAGAAGCGGGTGTCTGATTGGCTCTGGGGACTGCCAATCGGGGCGGCTATTGCATCATCCCTGCGGCAGGCCGGCCTCTGATTGGCTAGGACGCTGGGCCGAAGGAGAAGGGTTTCGCAATCGCCGCTCGCCTTCACTCACCAGTTTAAAGAAAGAGACTCGGGCCCAGCCCGCGCCCCCCTCCCTGATCGATACCGGTCTCGATCCCCGGGCCAGGTGAGGCGCGGGGCCGCCCCGCCGCGCGCACAGACCCCTCCTCCCGGCCCTGGTGAGGGGGAGCCGGCCAGGCGCGGTACCCCGGGGTGGGTGGGGGGTTACACCGGCCACAGGCCGAAGCGGCGCGGGAGGAAGCGGTGGCTGCTGTAGAGGAAGGGGGCGGGGGGGGCTATAGGAGAGTTGTGGGAGGTTACGGGGGTCTGGGGAGAGTTGGCGGGTGGGGGTGGGGTCTGCTGGAGATGTGGGGTGGGTATGTGGGGCGGGGTCTGTAGGGTCGGTATGGGGTGGAGGCGGGGTCGGTGTGGGGTGGGTACGTGGGGGGTCTCCATGGGGCGGGCGCTGTAGGGGTGGTACGGGTTGGCTGGGAGTTCTGGTCGGTGGGGGGGGTCTCCATGGGGCGGGCGCTGGAGGGGTGGCTGGGAGTTCTGGTCGGTGGGGGGGGGTCTCCATGTGTCGGGCTCGGTGGAGGTGGTACGGGGTGGCTGGGAGTTCTGGTCGGTGGGGGGGTCTCCATGGGGCGGGCGCTGGAGGGTGGCTGGGAGTTCTGGTCGGTGGGGGGGGGGGGGTCTCCATGGGGCGGGCTCGGTGGAGGTGGTACGGGGTGGCTGGGAGTTCTGGTCGGTGGGGGGGTCTCCATGGGGCGGGCGCTGGAGGGGTGGATGGGAGTTCTGGTCGGTGGGGGGGGGTCTCCATGGGGCGGGCTCGGTGGAGGTGGTACGGGGTGGCTGGGAGTTCTGGTCGGTGGGGGGGGTCTCCATGGGGCGGGCTCGGTGGAGGTGGTACGGGGTGGCTGGGAGTTCTGGTCGGTGGGGGGGGGGACTCCATGGGGCGGGCGCTGGAGGGGTGGCTGGGAGTTCTGGTCGGTGGGGGGGGGTCTCCATGGGGCGGGCGCGGCGGAGGTGGTACGGGGTGGCTGGGAGTTCTGGTCGGTGGGGGAGGTCTCCATGGGGCGGGCTCGGTGGAGGTGGTACGGGGTGGCTGGGAGTTCTGGTCGGTGGGGGGGGGGTCTCCATGGGGCGGGCGCTGGAGGGGTGGCTGGGAGTTCTGGTCGGTGGGGGGGGGTCTCCATGGGGCGGGCTCGGTGGAGGTGGTACGGGGTGGCTGGGAGTTCTGGTCGGTGGGGTGGGGGTCTCCATGGGGCGGGCTCTGTAGGGGGTCGTGGAGAGGTAGGCAGAGAAGGGCGAGTGAGGGGTGTGGGGGGCCGGGACTTTCCTCGGTGTTGCGCGTGGAGAGCGTATGATGCAATCTCCAGGCAACTCTCCTCCCCGCTGGGATGAAGTCATGCTTGGCACGGAGGAGGGAGCCCGGCTCTGCTCCCCGAGTCCCCCACCACACCTGCTTCCTGATGGGGGAGGGACAGACACACACACAGCGCCCATCTCCCTCCCAACCCCGTGGGGCAGCAGTAAGAGAAGGGTGGGGGGAGAGCGAGGGAAAGCCACAGACACACACCCTCATGCTAGGACAAGAGTAAATACCGGCATAGGGATCAACAGTAAGAGGATGATTGGGGCCTAGAGCACAAAGTCGAATATTTTCTCCAGAAAGTTTATTTGTTTGCAAAATTTATAGTTGCTGTACACAAGCTTTTATTGCACCTTTGGAAATGGAAGATCCAGTCACTCAAAGACATCACAAGGTGGGCTAGGAGCACAGCATGTTAATAAAAATATTTACTATCCATATTTATGCATAACTGGCTATATTAGCTACTATGTTAAGTGATTCCTTCAGCTTTCTTTTAATACCTTAGAGATCAAAATAGTTTCTGAATAAGAATATAATCCTCAGGGTTCAGAATGAAACCCTCCTTTCCTGTTGGGTACTGTACTAGTCTAACTTCCTGGCAGGAACCAGTGTTGTAAAACAGCACTATGCAGGTCAAAAGGGAAGTCAAAGATAACCTTAAAAACAAAAAAGCAATTTAAAAAAAGTATCTTATATGTGGGGGGAAAAAGGTACTTTTAAAATTCTATTATGTTTTTAAGGTTTTCATAGTTTAAAATGGTAGTAGAGACTTGGGAATTAAAGGTGAAGAGCGATGGTTTTGTCAAAACATTACAACTTTTTTTGTAGGGTTCCCAAAGGGGGAAACTGTATATAGCTATTTGAAAACGTATGTACTGCTGTATTTCAGCAAAATTACCTCCTTAAGATCCTGAGAATTCTGAGCTTCAGACTTCTGGTTTTTCTTCATCAACATCACAAGTAACATGGATAAAAGGGATGAAAATATGGTGTTAGAATAGGGTAGTTCTTTTGAGGGACACTTTTACAGGGGCATGAGTCATGTAGCTAGAAATTTAGATCATTGGAAGCTTTTTAAATGTTTTTGTAAGTTGAAAAAAATTTCAAAGTGTGTAAACTAAAGAGTAAATTTTTTTAAAAAGTCCCCTGTATTGTTTACAACTTGCATGTTGGGAACTTGAAAATGAAACTGACTGTAAATGAAAATGAAATTGACTATTGACTGAGCCAGAGGAAAATATTGAAAATTAAACTGAATTTTAATCTTATGAAGTTGTTGGTAAGTATGTACACACCTTCATTTGACATTGTCCTTTGTTTATGGTACGTGTGATGTCCTCCTCTTTGCCAAAAGAACCCAGGAAATCTGCAGTTCAGATTTTTCAAGATTTTAGGGAGCTAATAATGATCTTGAATTAAAATACGGAGCCTTTTAAAAATGGGTATACATTTTTCCTCTTTTGGACTCTTCACATTTTGAGTATTTTCATAAAATCTTTGTTGTTCCCAGACAAACCTTCATATCCCCACATAAATATTTTAAAAAATAACTTATTTGCATTGAATATACCTGACTTTGCTTTAGGTGTTCAATTCTGAAAGGTGTCAGGAAATGCCTTATCAAAATTCCTTAAAACTTTTAAATGCAAAATTATTCCATATTGGTTGGAACAACAATTAGACACAATTTAAAAAAAAATGGGTCAAAGATGAAGTATTAGACTTGTTTTAAAATTGGTTAACTATTAAAGTAATCAATATATTTTAAAACCAGAGGTGAAATTACTTTGCAAGTTTGAAACTTTGTGCCTTTCCCATAACTTCTGAGAATCAGACTAATTCCTGTATCTTGTCCTACACCACAAAACTGATAAGATGACAGCTCCTGTATGATTTTTATTTTATTATATTTAAGACATTTGAAGTACTTAATTACATTTCTTCATAATTAGATGTTGTCATTATATTTTTATTACACTGTTTTCTTATGACACACACACAAAGTTGAGCTATCGAGGAAAGCATGGAAGAGGAATATTTTCTTTTGATCTTTTTTGTGACAGCAGTTAGTGGGTAGTGGATTTAGGGCCCTGTTCTGAGCAGTATTGGTTCTGTGAGTTGAGAGTGCTTAGCACCTTGCAGGATTGAGCCTTTAACTGAGGTGTACAGGAAATGTAGGTTGGAGCTTTATTCTGTTGTCATTTATACACCATTATCGGGACTGAGTACAATCCTGCGGTTTTAGCTCAAGAACAGTCCCACTGAAGTCAGAAGGAAATTAGAAATACTCAGCACCTTTCAGGTTCAGTTACTATTTGGGTAGTATAAACAAGAGAGCTGATGTAAAATTATACACTAAAGGCATTCTACCTAGATGATCATAGTCAACTCTGTCTCACCTCTCAGAAAATAGGCAAGGAACAAAACTAATATATGAAGTGCTGAACAAGTGGTAAGAATTGTTACTCAAAAAATGAGCCAAATTAACATTTTGTTTGTTATCTCATAAAATCTAAACAGCCATAATAGAATCTTCCAAAACAGTATATATTGACTTATAAAGGGACATTCTTAAGGACTTTGAAAGGGTTAATGTATTACCCTCCACTATTTATAACAGTATCTTATAAGCTTAGGCGAAGGGAGGAATATTTGTTCTCTAGTGTGACAAATATAATTTACCCCTTTTCCTCTGCTTCTAAGAAAATTAATATGACTAGGATCATTGAAGTCAGATCTTTGTATTCTAGTTGAATGCTTATTGGGAGTTAGAAGAGTGAGCACCTGTTTTATTATTTTTTTAAAGTCTCATTCTTTATCTGATTTAAGTACCGTATATACTCATTCATAAGCTGAATATTTTTGGTAACAAAGTGACGCATCAAAGAGCGAGAGTCAGCTTATAAACGGGTCTACACCAAAATTTGATGATTTTAAACTTTATGGAATCATTGAATTGAATATATAATACATTGTCGTTTTGTTTACCTGGAGCATCTGCAAATGGCACCACTTCCTGCAGCTCCCATTGGCTGGAAACGGAAAACTGCGGCCACTGAGAGCTGAGGGGCTCCGTGCCTGTGAATGCTCCTGGTAAACAAAACGTCCCAACCCGCCAGCGGCTTACCCTGATGGGCCCGGGAGCCAAAGTTTTCCAACCCCGGAAATACAGGGTTGGCTTATGAAAGGGTCATACAGTTTTTGCTATTTTTACCTATCCATTTTGCGGGGTCGGCTTATAAACGAATGGGCTAATGAACGAGTATATACGGTAATTCATATTTAGAGCCTAAACTGTTTACAATCAGTACTTAATGTACTCCTTAGTATCACTGAGTGTAGTTGGATCCTCACAAACACCAAACAATCTCTTACACTTAAAGCAATATACACATTCACATACCCTGCTGGTAACTGGAAAAATGATTACAGTTTGCTAGGGGATTTGCTTAAACTGCAGGCATTTGCATTGTGGTCTCCACTGGATAATGTTCAGGGTTCTACTGAAATTGGGTGCTTACTAGCTGATGCCTGTGGACCTACAACAACGCTCACTGAGCTATTACTACATATCTACTACACAGTTGTTCAAATTGCTTATTAAAGAGTTATTTCCTGTGAAATCTCTGCTTGTAGAAAATGGTAGAGAGACAGCCTGGGAGATCAGAGTCCTCTGTTTCAGAATAGGTGCAGTACAGGCAGCAGCAGTGCAGACTTCCCAGCACTGCCAGCCAACAGTGCTGCACTCTGAACTGGACAGATCTTTTGGGACAAAACAGTTGGTTTGATAGTCTTCGCAGAGAAGTAAAGGGCTGCAAGGACAATTGGTGCCAACTAAGGTGGAGTTTTTTGTGATGTGGACATCTCTCTGGCAAGAGTTGCACTTAAACCACTAAACAGCCATCAGCTGGTGGTAACCTACGATTACTATCTGAAGTTGGAAGGTGCCACAGTCTAAGAACATTTAAAAAACCATTTGAATAGGGAGGAAAATTGGTCTTTTCCTCCTTCCCCCAAGCTAATGCTAAAATCACATTAAATACTTACAGTAGGAAAACAAAAACACATGAGATCTGGCAACATGAAGAGACTTGTCAAGGGTGGGGTGCTTGTTGGGCATGGGCTGTCTGGGTCCTACCTCCTCTTCAGAATCCTGAAAAGTACAAAAAGCAGTTTCTGAAATTTCTGTTACTAACATGTTATCTAACTAGACTTGCCCAAACATAGTTAATGAGGGTCTTGGAGTAATGTACCTGGGTGCTAGGATAGGCTATGTCCCAAACGAGCAACATGACAAAAGTTACATAAATTGACTGTAATTAGAAGGTTCACATGGGGTCTGTTTGAGAGAGATAAAATTCTGAGAGTGTTAGAGCTTCAGAATATTATTTGGGAAGGTAACTTAGGAGACCTGGGATACCTTAGGCATGTCATTTCCCTTTTCTGTGCTTCAGTTCCCCCACCTGTAAAATGGGGATAATAATACTGACATCCTTTTATAAAGTGCTTTGAGATCAATGGATGAGAAGTACCGTACAAGAGCTAAATATTATAATTATTATCCGAGTCAGTAAAAGACAGGAATTCTCAAATGACTCCTTCCTTTATATTGGTGTGAAGTTGCATGTCACCTTCATTTCCTTATGGGAAAATTGACATATATGAATTGCTAGTGACTGAATGAAGCCAGCTAAGAAAAAAACAGGGACCCCACAATAGGAATTGTCCTCCGTATACACTGACCATAACCCTGAAGATACACATTTGTCTTTGCTCTTGCAGCAGACATTAATAAGCTCAGTGTCTCGTTTACAACCATCTGTGTTGATCTGTTATCTGTGTGCAGGAGTCAGATAATCCATCTATTGTGCTATGCTCTAAACAATCAGGTCTTGTCAGTGCAGAGTCATTTTATGCAAATTAGGTATTTTCCCTTAATCCAACATGAAGCGAAATCAATCCTGTTTTTGACCTGTCAGTACTTGTGGGTCCCATCTGTTTTTTAAATATACAACTTGTGTTTGCAGGCTCAGTTGCCTCAGTTTGTCTGTGGTTGAGGTAGTTCTCTTAATGTGACTATCTGTCACAGCCTTCACATGGTATGTGTGCAGCTTGTACATTCCTGGTTTGCCTGGATTTCTCACGCATCGGCTATACATCCTGCCTCTTTGCTGGGTACAACTGATTGTGATACTTATCTCTTACTTGCTTTCACTTTTCATGTCCTGGGTTGTTTTATGAAGGGTCTAGAGGATACAGTAGAGAAATTTGCAACTTTTTGTGAATAGAGTTTTGATTTGGAAACAGTAGAATTCATACGTACATTTAAAAACAATGCTTGAAAATGTAGTGTAGTTGTAACCCTGTCCGCCCCAGGATATTGGAGAGACTAGATGAGTGAGGTGGTAAATTATGTGTGAGATTGTATATGCGGTGACTTACAGATTTTTCAGGCATCTGTGCTGGTCTGTCTAAAGTGGAAGTCAGAGAACAGGAAGTAGGACAGAATTTTCTTAATGGAACCATTTAATAAAAGAAGACAGTATCGATTAGGAAACCAGTACTTTAATACTGTCTAAGTTTCTGGTGACATCACAGTCTTCAAGCTCTGGCCTCACTGTACAGACTGTTACCTTAATGCTACTTGCATTTATTTGAATGCATAATCATTCAACTAAATGCAGCTGTGTATTTCAATGCACGATGCTCCAGTTACACACAGTGCATTGTTATAAAGTTGGTTTTCTTTTAGGCTAACTTTGCTCTGATTGAAGTTAATGGTGTATACACTTAAGCACCTTGTTAACTATTTGCAGAATCAGGGCCCTAAGTTATTGACAAGCTTGAAAGTTTTTTCATCTTTATTTATAGTAACTTGATTCATTGCTAAAAGACCATCTTACACATTTCTTATATATAAAAAAATCACTTTTGTTCTGAGGAGAAGCAGAGAAATTCTAGCTCAAAGGGTAATTTGTTTGGAAAGTTATAAAAGTGTCAGAAAATAGGGACTTTGGACCTTCTTGGCCATAACTACTATAAATACAATTATACCCTTCATGATGACAGTTTGTGATCAAGAATATATTGTAAGTATTTCTTTGCAGGGCTACTTAGTCTCCTTAAAAAGAACAATTAGCATGTTAAGCTAACACTTTCTCATTAATCATTTTGGCTGCTACTTCATTTTGTCACAGTATTGTGAACTGAAATGGGAACACTTTATATCGGAAAGCATACATTCAGACAGAACAAACATGAACCAACTTTGTAGTTTAGACACATAGAAAATATTTTTCATTTACCTTAAATGAAGTAGTTATTCCACTCTATTTAGCATTGTTAGGCCTTAATTGGGGCATCATAGCTTCAAAAAACCAAACCTAAGTGAAACAAGTTAAAAAGAGGGCAGATAAAAGGTTTGGAAAATACTGTAAGACTTATTCAGCCTAGAGAAAAGGAGATTAATTCGAAACTTGTCTACATGTATGTACAGGAAGGGGTAGTATAAAGAGGTCAAGGATCAACAATTACTGTTAGGTCAAGAGTCAGACTATTAATAGGTTTAAGCTGCAGCAGTGAAAATTCAGTCTGAAAATTAAGAGGAACTATATAATTGGAGGAAAAGTTAGACAGTAAAACGCGTTGCCAAGATTGGGGTTATGAAACTGGAGCTATTCAAGGGTGGCTAGACATCAGGGATGGTTTTGGAATAACTGAATTCATCCAAGCATAATATCGGGAGGTTGACTAGATGACCCACTAACAATCCCTTCCAACCCAAATGATTCAATGAGACTTCTGAAATAGCTCAATAATGGCAGTTTCTCTGTTTTCAGCATAATAAACTGTTACTACCAGATAGATGTGCCAGCAGTAGTGTACCAGCACTAATGCTAGTGAGGTATAAGATCATAGCTGAACATGGCATTTTAAATGTTTCACAGAATTTATTTTTCTGTTAGGTTCAACTTGCCCTTAATCCATGTGAAGATTTGCTGGCAACATATTATAGAAGTTATTAACAGTTTTTCACCATCTCTAACAAATCATATTGTGGTGTTAAAGGAGAGTCTGTCCAAATGAGCAAAACATCACAGCAGAACACCACTACAGAAGCAAACGGTATAAGTGTGATTCACACACAAGCACACACAAGTGGTTTGCAACAGGTTCCTCAGCTGGTGCCAGTTAGTCCTGGTGGTGGAGGCAAAGCCGTGGCTCCAAGCAAACAGGGCAAAAAGAATTCCTCTGTGGATAGAAACAGTGATGAATATCGCCAACGCAGAGAGCGCAACAACATGGCGGTGAAAAAGAGCCGGTTAAAAAGCAAGCAGAAAGCACAAGATACGCTGCAAAGGGTCAACCAGCTGAAAGAAGAAAATGAACGTTTGGAGGCAAAAATTAAGCTCTTGACAAAGGAGCTTAGTGTACTTAAAGACTTGTTTCTTGAGCATGCACACAATCTTGCAGACAATGTGCAACCTATTGGCACTGAAAACACCACCACAAACCCAGATAACACCGGACAGTAGACACAATCTTCAAACTTCATAACCTCGTGGACTGAACATTAGAGGTGCAGCCCTCTCTGCACTACTCATTCAGTACAGAGAAGGAATGCTGTTCTAACTTTTTAAAGATCATTTTGTGGGTATTTTTTCTCCTTTTAGGTTTAACACTGAAGATTTGATACAAATAAAATGTAAACTGTTTTGAGTATGTTTTAAAGTGTTCAATATTTTCTGCTCTGAAAGGTTTGGTTAAACAAGTAAAAATGATCTAAATGGACAAAACGAGGAGCCTAATGTCAGTGAATTGGATTTCTACAGCAATGTACATTCACCATCTTATATTTTGCATATTGTAAGGAGTACAGCTGGGAGGTTTTACTGCAATACTGATGGATAAATAGATGAAATATCTGTTCAGTACCCTTTAAAATGTATTTCTTAAGCAATCTTTTCTACATTGTGTATTACAAAACTTCAAAGGCCAGGGCAGAAATTTGTTTTCTAATTTGGTGGGCTACTTCAAATGTGTAGCACAAGCCCTATCCAAGATAATGTAGATCTCTCTTAGGGTACGTCTACACTACGGGATTATTCCGATTTTACATAAACCGGTTTAGTAAAACAGATTGTATAAAGTCGAGTGCACGCGGCCACACTAAGCACATTAATTTGGTGGTGTGCGTCCACGGTCCGAGGCTAGCATCGATTTCTGGAGCATTGCACTGTGGGTAGCTATTCCGTAGCTATCCCATAGTTCCTGCAGTCTCCCCCGCCCCTTGGAATTCTGGGTTAAGATCCCAGTGCCTGATGGGGCAAAAATCATTGTCACGGGTGGTTCTGGGTAAATGTCGTCAGTCATTCCTTCCTCTGGGAAAGCAACGGCAGACAATCATTTTGCGCCCTTTTCCCCTGGATTGCCCTGGCAGACGCCATAGCATGGCAACCATGGAGCCTGTTTTGCCTTTTGTCACTGTCACCGTATGTGTACTGGATGCTGCTGACAGAGGCGATACAGCAGCATTCATTTGCTTTTGCATGATAGCAGAGACGGTTGTCAGTTGTTCTGTACCGTCTGCTGCCATTGTAAATTGGCAATGAGATGACGGTTATCAGTCCTTCTGTACTGTACTGTCTGCTGCTGTCAGGGTGCCCTTGGCTGAGGTCGGCCGGGGTCGCAAAAGACAAAAATGGGAATGACTCCCCAAGTCAATCCCTCCTTTATGGTATCTAAAAATAGAATCAGTCCTGTCTAGAATATGGGGCAAGTGTACTAGAGAACCAGTGTATCAGAGAACCAGAGAGCACAGCCGCTCCGTGTCAGATCCCGCAGAAATGATGAGCTGTATGCCATTCACAGGGGGTGCCCCTGCAACAACCCCACCTGTTGCTTCCCTCCTCCCCCAGCCTTCCTGGGCTACCGTTGCAGTGTCCCCCCATTTGTGTGATGAAGTAATAAAGAATGCAGGAATAAGAAACAGTGATTTGTTAGTGAGATAAAATGAGGGGAAGGCAACCTCCAGCTGCTATGATAGTCCAGACAGGACATTAAGCAGTGTGGGGGAGAGGAGCCCAGCATCCCGCTGCTATGATAGTCCAGGCAGTACAGAATCTTTTCTTTACACATGAAGGGCGGGGGCTGATGGAGCTCAGCCCCCAGTTGCTATGATGAAGACGGTTACCAGCCATTCTCTACCATCTACTGGGAATGACCGGGAGTCATTCCTATTTTTACCCAGGCGCCCCCAGCCAACCTCACCTGAGGCCAGCCAGGAGCACTCATGGGCTGACGACGAGGACGGATACCAGTCCTTCTGCACTGTACCGTCTGCCACCAGGTTGATGATGACGATGGATAGCAGTCATATTGTACCATCTGCCACCAGGGAGGGGGTGGAGAGGATGCTGCAGTTCACTGCCGCAGCATCGCGTCTACCAGCAGCATTCAGTAGACATAGGGTGACATTTAAAAAAGTCAAGAGACGATTTTTTTCCCTTTTCCTTCTGGGGGTGGGGGTAAATTAACGAGCTATGCCCTGAACCACCCCGGACAATGTGTTTGACCCTACAGGCATTGGGAACTCGTCCAAGAATGCAAATGCTTTTCTGAGACTGCAGGAACTCCCTCCATGAGCGTCCATTTGATTCTTTGGCTTTCCGTTACGCTTGTCACGCAGCAGTGTGTGGAGTCCCTGCTGTGGCCTCTGTCTGGAGATTTTTTTAAAATGCTTTGGAATTTCGTCTTCTGTAACGGAGCTCTGATAGAACAGATTTGTCTGCCCATACAGCGGTCACATCCGTACGGTCCATGCTGGAGCTCTTTTTGATTTGGGACTGCATCGCCACCCGTGCTGATCGGAGCTCCACGCTGGGCAAACAGGAAATGATATTCAAAAGTTCGCGGGGTTTTTCCTGTCTACCTGGCCACTGCATCCGAGTTCAGATTGCTGTCCAGAGCGGTCACAGTGGTGCACTGTGGGATACCGCCCGGAGGCCAATACCGTCGATTTGCGGCCACACTAACCCTAATCCGATACGCTAATACCGATATTAGCGCTACTCCTCTCGTTGGGGAGGAGTACAGAAACCGGTTTAAAGAGCCCTTTATATCGATATAAAGGGCCTCTTAGTGTGGACGGGTGTGGTGTTAAATCGGTTTAACGCTCCTAAAATCGGTTTAAACGCGTAGTGTAGACCAGGCCATAGTCATAGTTAACGGGGAGTGCCTACTAACAGTGCCTAGTAATGGTGAGCCAGGGTGCTTACTAATGTTTTCTAAAGACTACTACATTCTTTGTGAGAAATTGTAATGTATTATGACTGACATACACAGAAAATTGGCTCACAACCTGTAAATGGCTGTCTGGAAGCATCATGTATAGGAGGTAAAGTAGAACGACATTTTATTTTTATAACCCCTTTAAGCCTGTGTTCAACATGCTAGCATTATTCATATGGTGACTTTGGGTCCTTATAGCATCATGTTTTGGTCTCCTGAAAATGTTTAAGTTCTGTAAAATAATTGCTTATTAGAATCACGCTGCTGCCAAGATGCAGGTATCAGGATGAGAGTAACACGCGCACCTTGACTAATGAAAGGGCTAATGCAGAACATCTGTTCAATCACAATGTAGATTACTTGATCCTTACTATCAAACAATACCAGTTATATGGCTGTTGAGTTTAGCAACTGATATCCTGCAGAAATCCAAAGTAATTTTAAAAAGAAATGCCCTTAGTTTGAATAACTGATGCAGCAGACTTTCCTATAGACACCATTGCCATGCAAAGGAGTATCTTGAATCTTGTTTTATTTTTTTGAAACAGTTTCTCTCTAACAATGTTTTTTTCTTAAATTTGATAAGTCCCTTACTGTGACCCATAATGCAGCAGTATGTATTATACTGAGGAGTTAAACTAGAAAAGTGAAGCAGGAACTTTGATGTAACCTTAATTTATTTTCATTTTTAAATGTTCCATTTATGGTATGTGCGTTACATATAACCCGTGTGTCTGGCTAGTGAACTATTACCTTATTTTTATTTCCCTCCTACACTACGTGTTTCCATACTTGACTTTGTAGTATGATTATGTGTATTGCGTATGTATTTAGGAGGAGAACTTGGGTAAGATCTTGGTTAGATGCTAAGTTAGAAAATAAAACTTGCAAAAAATCCATGTTGAGTTTAAACTTTTACTGCAAAGGTCATCAACCAAGAGAGACTTTTACAGCTTGTCCTAGTTCACGGAAGTCTTTTACAGAAAGAAATTTTCTGGTTCTAGTCACAGCTTAAGTAGGTAGGGCTGAAATAACAGAAGCTAATAAAAATGTTTTGCCTCAGAGCCTAGATCATGCTGCCTCTTCTTTGCCCTCATGCTTAATAGAAGCAACAGCATATTGGGGCCCAGGTGGAGCCTCTACCTTATACCCATGACTTCCTTGCGTATTCCAATGAGGATCACTGCCGGCAGGGACAGGCTAGGCCACGGACAGTCTGAGTAGAATCCTTTTCAGCTAACCTTATTTGTACATTAGTAGCTCATTATGGTGACCTTGGAGCAGTTTAGCCACATTTTCACCTTTTATCTTTTCCTGAATGTATTCAAGAAACTGGCCGACTTATTTTCATATAATCTAAATGTAAAGACAACATCCATAGTTGGAAGGAGTCTGTAATGGAGCTTTTAAGGGAATCCAAAGCTATTTACAAAGGTGGATCAGTATCCCTTGCTATAAATTAGGAGAGTGAGGCAGAGAGATTCAGGGCCTGTTTTTTTTTAATAGGTGTTGATCAGCTCCATTCCCATTGGCTTCCACCACATGAACTTTACATGACCCACAGATGCTCAATACTTGTGGAGAGAACGCTAGGATTATTAGCCTGTTGTCCTGCAGCAAGTCAGCGTCAGACTAGGAATAGAATGGTAGCGATTTACATAAAATAGGGTTGTTCAACTCAAACTGCTGGCAAGGCGGCCATTGGAGGTCTCTGCTGTAGTGGGAGCTGGACTTATTTCTGGTATATATTTAGAACATCAGCTCTCCACTGGTGATTAGCAGTAATTTTCTGAAGAGTCACAGGGAGCCTGTCCCCATTTCTCATCTATCTTCTATTAAAAACCCTTTTATTCAGTCAATTAAGGCATGTCCAACAATTGTCCAAAAACCAGCTTGGTCTGAAGTCTCACTCAGAAAAGCTTCTAGAGTTTAAGTTCAACATCCACATTCCTGGAAACTGCACTGGAGCCAGCATATTAATGCTATTATGAAAACAAATCAGTGGGAAAAGGTGCCTTGGGAGTATTTCCTGGTTATTTGTGCCTACGCAATGGAAAAGCCACAAATGCTGAAGTTATTCACTTTAGTTGTATTTTCTGAGAAATGGTTCAGGCAGAAAAGCCTCCCCCCCCCCCCCGCCCACATTGCTATGGCTGACCTGTGGAACATCCCATTAAACATCAAATCATTGGACCTGTTTAGGCTCTGTATTGGCCCTAATTTCCCTACAGGGAATTGGTGGCATTCTCTTGCCAGCTTCTAACTACCTGAGGCCTGATTCTCAATGACAGTAAGTCCACTTTACGTTGCTCTGGCAGTGTAATGTAAGTGGGCTTACATTACATTTACACTTTATATTCACTTTTTGTAAAATGCATCCCCAGGGACCTTTGAGTACTACTCTGCTATAAATGATAATCTGTAAAAACATGTAAATCCTTGTATTCTTGTGAATGAAATCTAGCTTTTTATTTCAGAACTGAACATTGAATACTTTTGCACAACCCAGAATTCAGTCCAATTGCACACTAAGTTTAAGAAAGATATACAGTATGATTCTTCAAAGCTATATTTGCTATTTTTACTTCTGTGAATCTGTAACTTATTTTCCATTTCTTTAGTATGGAACAACCAGGTTTAAAAAAAAGTGGAGTTTTGCCAAGGCAAGTGTTGTGAGTTATTAAATCCATTGGGCATTAAGTTTTTCGGGAGTGGAATGTCTTATATTTAAGTTAACTATTGTAGCAAGCACCAAAAACTTCTACAAATGAAATTTGGTTCTGTTGCTATAGATGTGCTTCCTCTTACTTTGTTAATCAAGGCAACCTTGCAGTAATTACCCAAAAGTCCATTGTATTGCGTTGAATGTGCTGACACAGAATTGCTTTTTTACTACAGAATTTTTTAAAGGTCTCAAAAGTGCATGTGTTTTGAGGACAATTGTGTGGCCTTCAAAATGGCTGAGCCCTTAAAAGAGAAAACAATCTTAAGGATGCCACTCTTCCTCTGCTTATACGGAGGGTGAAATTTCCATCTTTTTTAACATTAATGCTCATTACAGTATTGTTGACACAACTCTTCTCAAGATGTGGGTGGCATAGAATAACCACTGTACTGTGTATCCTGCATAATTGCAGCAAACAGATAAGACACATAGCCAGGTATCTGAGGCAAGTATACTACAGCCCTCATTACACATTTTCATAGTTGTAGTTGGCCTCAGTAAGTTTTGGAAACATGTTCCATATCTCAAGTAAAGCTATAGCCAAATCATGGAAGGGCAGTTTCCCCTGCAGAATGCCATGATTTGTGCAAAGATTCCGGACTCTTAGCATTTACTGGAAAATTATAGAGTCTGTTTCCAATTTGTGTAATTTCCTTTTAACGCTACACTCGGTGGTTCTGATTCTAAGCCAGTGTAAATCAGTACTAACCCTATTGAAGTCAACTGAATTACACTGATGTAAAATGAGAAATAGGCCTTTTATAGTCATGTTGGTTGTGAAACTCATTACTCTAATTCTGAAGACAATTGCAAGGCAAAGTTCCCTCCTCTCCCCACTGCCCACCTTTAAAAAGCAGTATTATGATATCGTTTGTATTGCAGAAGCACTTAGGAGCTCCAGTCATGGACCAGGAAGGATCACATATTTAATCTATGTAGAATCCTTGTTCGATGATTCCCATCATTACTAAAAAGAGCTCTGTCTGCGTTACATACATAGACAAAGGCATACTCCATTCTTTTTGCCTGAGGTTCTTATATCATATCATGCCTTTTCCCATCCAAGCTGATGATCTAACATGTGACTCAGAAAGGAATTAAGCACAAGACCTGGCAGTCTAGCTATAATTACTCCCCACACCCAAAAATGTTTATTTTTGTCCTTTTCCTTTTCCACCATCTGCCATTGTTCTCTGTATCACAAAAACTGGAGCCTAAGCATCTGAGTGGTCTCTTACCTGTGCATTGCCTGCCAACTCTCCTCCAGTAAGCAAGGCTGGACAGCGTTTCATTAATTCTGTGTGGTGTTCATCACAGGCCTTGGTACTTCGAGATACGCACCCTCTTTCCTGGCAGCTGAAGATTCTGCTGCTAGGACACAGCACTTGGAGGTTCATGAGCTGGTCACTCATCTAGCTATTTAAATTATAGTGCCAAAAAGTTAGTATTTCAGACTTAAAAAAACCCCAACCACACACTCCAAACTCAGGCAAGACAATATCATGAGTTGTGCACTTATGCTCTAACAATGTGCTCTCCAATTTCTTCTAGTTTAAAATAATTAAACCCACTATGAAAGGGTTGAAAAGTGATTTGTTTGCATAGGGAACTTTCTAACAGCAGTCAATGCGCTTGCTTTACTCGACTAGAGAAGTGCCCAGACTGCAGTGTGTCCCTTTAAATACACAAATCCATTGACACAAGAGACTAAAGGCTCATTATTTTAAGTGACATGTAATTGGGGGATCAGTTTCAAGAGAGTTTGTGCTGAATCTATTGTTAGTTAAATAATACACAGCTATTGTCAAAGGAATAGTAGCATGGATCTTAAATCCACCAAAGGCTAGTCAGAGACAAGGGTTTCCTTACCTGGCTCCCAGCTGTTCCAGCACACACTGGCTATTTAACATAATACATCAATCTTACTTCTCTTCCTTGGAAACCTGCAGTTCCATGGGGTAATGAAGGGGCACAGTGGATTACTTCTATTCTTAACTGTACAACTCCGACACATACTGGTACTTTTCTCTTCTTCCTCAGTAATTGGTGGGATAAAGAGTCTTCTAAACTGGAGATTTCAGCGTGTACCTATTTCAATGGGGTTTTTCAAGTTCATTTTGGATTTTATGCATTAGTTATTCATGCTGATTATACAGGACAAGCATATCCCACATGCATATATAGAGATCTGTAAGCAAGTTTCCATGCACTCTGAGGCAAGCTTGACATAAATTTTGTGGCAAAATCCTCTGCATTTCTCTGTTTGTACAGCACCTAGCACAGTGGGGTGTTTAGGTAATACTGCAGTATAACAGATTTCAACATTTACGCCCCACTGATACGGTTGGGGCAATGCACTCCTCCCTTTAGGTGCTTTTTTCAGGCTGGTTGCAGACTCAGGTGTGTTACCAAGTTATTAAGACCTGCTAATGTAAGGTCTGATCTGCACACAGCTTTTGTAGCACTATAACTATGTCTGGTTAGAGGTGAGATCTTTTACCATAATAGTTATACTGGCAACCCCTAGTGTGGCTGCAGGTATTCCCCTTCCTGCATGGGAACAGCTATCCTGGTATAAGTATGCACATTAGAGGGACTTGTACCACTTTAACTCTCCCAGGAAAGCTAGTGTGATACAATCTGTATGTTTAGATGAGGTCTAACGTTCACACAAGTGCATTGCACCAATTTAACTAAATCAGTTCAGGCCTTGGCTACACAAACTTGCATCAAAGTAACGAATTAATTCACTCCCTTACTTATTTCAGTGAAAGTCTGTGTGGACTTGTCCATCCTAGGGGGAAAATGTGTTTGTAAAAACATGATAGCTAACACACTTGAAAACCCTAGAAGAAATGAGCAAGCTGCAGGTATAACCTATTCGCTTGACCAGCTAACATATTTAAAACGGTAGCTCTCACATCTAACAAACCAAACAAATCTTTCATACCCCTAGTGTGAAGACTTTTTAGAAAAAAACTGCCCTATTTTCATAGTTTTTAAGTTGGAAAAAAATTACTTTAGGCTAAATCAAAATAGGGAACTTATTCCTACAGAAGAGCGGCCACACACTCACTAGGTGTGAGTTAGTGCAGCAGTGAGATCTTTCAGGTGTATAGCCGCCCTTTGTTAAATCAGTACAGTGTGTGTAGACCAGGCCTTGGGCAGACATCTTTGCATGGGCTAGACTTGACTCATCCTTGGAAGGGTTTTTTCCCCGCAATCACAAGGCACAGATACCGTACTTAGTTTTTTATAAACAAAAGCTGAGATTCTAGAGCAGAGTTCTGCAGAAGGAGGTAGATTTTATAGTGACAAAATTAATGGGGCCCTGACTACAAAGAAAAATTTGAGAAAACAAAACTAGATTTAGAGAAACATCTGGGACATGTTTAATGGAAGAGGTATAAATATGTCAGTTGTGTGACATTTATTTTGTTCTTTCTCCTTTCAGAACATTTGTTCTTTGGTACATGTTGAAGCACAACCAGCTTTGCCTTCTACAGTATTATTTGCTCAACCTGTTCTACAGCAACAGGGAACAATGTCTGCCAAGATTAATCACGGAGGAAGGGGGAAGCCTATTAACTAGACACAGGTTATATTCTAGTTGAAACAAATCCAAAACTGTATTTTCTAAAACCTGTAAAAAGTTACTTTCAAATAATCAAAGCTATCCAACCAAAGCAAATGACAGTTTCAAAGTGCCCAGAGCAGCAGAGGCGTGAACTAATGGGTGTGTTCAGAGTATGATTACACTTTGACTTATTCAGGAATATAAATCCTGACCGAGGCCAGGAAGTGGTGACACAGGCACAGTCTTGCACTGGGTAAACTGGTCAGGGGGTTTTGGATGGAGGAGAGTCTAGAATGTTGTTAGACTCTCTCTCGGTATCTGTTCTTGTAGCTGCAAAGTTATTGCAGTAAAAACTGGAGTCCTTTTCATTAGGACGTTTCAATAGCTAGCAGCTTGTTAGGGGGCATAAAAAGCAGGGGAAGGATTAATGCAGTTACAGACAAGCCTGCCAATAGTTACAAGAAGCCCCGTCATCTCACCCCACTTCTCAGTGACTATTTATAAGAGCAGAAACCTCATTCTAGAGCTCATGAGACTTACCTTTTACAAGCCATATTATAGTGGAGTTACCACTACAAGATGAAATAGTCCCCACTTTTGTAAAACAAATTTACATCAAAACTAACTGAGCCAAGTATTCTAGACTAGAATATTTAAATGTATGTGTTTGATTAATCACTATTTAGCACAATTTTGTATTTGTCAATGGGTCACCCATTGACTAATCACAATGAGTGTGTTTGGGGTGCATAGAGGAACCCAATTAACATTTTCAGAAGAAATTATTCCAGACCAAGACCCAGTTCCAGCTGCTGATGAGAGCAGCAAAATGCAGTGCAGTAAGCAAGGGACCAAAAGTGGTTTGAAGTTGTATTCTGTGATCCTAGGCTGCACTGTGCCGGGCTAGTGCCCTGATACAAGTTAGGGTCTTTTTACAGAAGCTGCAGATTGCTGAGCTGTATCAAGGGCTCCCTGTCCCCTATGCCAGTCACAGGGAGTTTGGCACCGATGTCAAGAGCTGCCATTCTGGCTCCATGCCACCTGTTGATCCATCCACTTTGGGATCATCTTGTGGCAATGGTCTGGCGCACGGTGGCTCTAACACAGGAGTGGGCAAACTACAGCCTGTGGGCTGGATCCAGGCCGCGGGATTGCCAGCCCCATGGTGCACCGGGGCTAAGGCAGGCTCCCTGCCTGCCCTGGCCCTGTGCTGCTCCCAGAAGCAGCCGGCACCACGTCCCTGTGGCCCCTGGGGAGGGAGGGGGCAGAGGGCTTGGTGCGCTGCCCTTGCTTGCAGGTACCACCCCCCGCAGCTCCTATTGGCTGGAAACAGGGAACTGTGTCCAATGGGAGCTTCGGGGGAGGTACCTGATGGTGAGGGCAGTGCGCAGCGCCCTCTGCCCCCCCCTTCCCCAGGGGCCGCAGGGACGTGGTGCCGGCCGCTTCCGGGAGCGGCGCGGAGCCAGGGCAGGCAGGGAGCCTGCCTTAGGCCTGCTGTGCACTGCTGCCATCCCGGAGCTGCTCCAGGTAAGCGGCGCCAGGCCGGAGCCCGCACCCTGAACCCCTCCTGCACCCCAACCCCCTGCCCTGAGCCCCCTGCTGCACCCAACCCCCTTCCCTGAGCCCCCAATCCCCTGCCTCACCCCAACCCCCTTCCCTGAGTTCCCTGCCACACCCTAACCCCTTGCCCTGAGCTCCCAACCTCCTGCCCTGAGTCCTCTGCCACATCCCACAAACCAACCCCTGCCCTGAGCCCCCAACCCCTTGCCGACTCCCCTGCCGCACCCTGCATCCCAACCCCCTGCCCTGAGCCCCCAACCGCATTCCACACCCCCTCTCACACCCCAATCCCTTGACCCACATTCATGGCCCTACATGTAATTTTCCCACCCAGATGTGGCCCTCGGGCCAATAAATTTGCCCAGCCCTGCTCTAACACAAGAAATAATCTGGGCCCAGAAGTCTGGAAGTTGTATCAATGAAATTGAGCACTTGATGGTTATAAGATGATGCTGGGAAAGTTCTGAAGAGTATCAATAGGTTCTACCATTACTGTAGCTAACATCTGTACAAATTGAGTTTCTGAACAGATTAAGGTTATTGGGATGAATGATTTGGTTTTTAAGATTTTTACAATATACTTTGGACCTAACCCCCCTTTTTGGGCTAAAATAAATATTTAACGTGTTGTTTATACAACAGAAGAATTGTTTTGGTGACGCTTTGTAGTCAGACTACATGCAAGGTCACTACCCAGATGAGCCGACAGTCTAAACTGTGTTTTAGTGTATTCACAAAACAAGGAAACATGATCTGGATTTATTTGTTATTTGTAAGTAATGCCATTCTGTCATTGCGAGAAATGTACTTATTCCTTGCAGGCAATCTCATAAATATAAATGTACTGTATGGTAAGGAAATGTTCCTCTAGAAAATGCATATCTTGCATGCAGGGAAACTCAGTTTATAATTACACATTTACAGAGCATCAAAGCAAATTTTAAATGGATCCTTTACTATTATCAGATAGCTTTGAAAATCCCACCTGTTCTATAGGGTGTAGTCCATTGCATAACACTGAATTCCTGTAACATAAGACTCTCTCTCTATGCTGTTCAGGTGGAATTTGTAAGACTCCAGATCTGTAAACCATGGTACCCGAGATTTTAAAGGACAGAGCCAGAAACCGACATCTCTCCCTGCCTCTCTGAGCGAAGGGGACATGGCCTGTGTATGAAAATTCAGTGCTCTCAGTACATGGCGAATAAAACCTAGTTAATGAAGTGCCTGAATTTCCAATGCACACAATGGGTAGAAAGCTCAGATAAAGATACGGTAATGGACGACGGACGTAATGGGAGATGGAAAAAGTGATCTACACAAAGTTATGAACAACTTTCAGGGAGGATTTTTATTAGACATTTACTTCTGTCCATTCCATCAATATCAAGAAAAATGTAGGTGTGTCACTTTTTCAGCCACTCTCAATCAACAAAAAGACTTTGTAATAGTTGTGGTATAAGTTTCCAAAATAGGATTTCTAAGAATTTTCTTATGATTACAGGCAACATTCAGATAATACAGCTGTTATTTAAAAAAAAATCACTGCTATCAAAATGCAGATCTGATTGGAAAGATACAGATGAGCAGAGATGTTAAAGCTTTATAATTTCAGCTGTTCATGCTGTAATATTTTCCAGTTGGCACTTAGTAATATAAATTGTTGATTGCAAGCATAAAGACTTAGAGCTACCTCAAGGTATAGTGCTGAATCCTTCTAACTTCATTTCTAATAAAGTAATCATTCCAGCCTAATGACTTGCCTGATTCAATTTGCTGTGCAGAATTGATACATTTTATTTTCTAAGCAGTAGTGTAAAATCAGAACAATGGCTGGTTAGTGGAAGGCAGAAACCACTGTGGAGTTTACTACTTTTGGCTGGCCAAGGAGTCAAATGACTTGGTGCTGCCTTGGGCTTCTGCCATGAAAGCCTCTATTTCTTCCACAGTGCGTGGGACACACGTTAGTAGCTCCATTCCATTGGCTGCCACTGCAATGTCATCCTCAATTCGGACCTGTTACAGAGAACACACAGTTACCAGTATATTCTAGCGTGTTGCAAGAGACACACTAGTAAGCAATGGCAATTGGAGAGTAAAGTGCACGTTAAACCTAGCTTGGTTTAGATGAACAAGACTTCGTGAGCACCAGAACTTCCCACTGCTAGGAGAGAGGCACAGAAGTCCATTAGGGTGGAAATTGCCCCTTTGCAGGTGCCCATGCTAGTCTCTCAGGTTCACTTAAAGCCAGCAGGCAAAAGGAGGGAGTCTATCTGCACCAGGGCTGGTGCAACCATTTAGGCGTCCGCACTAGGATTTGGGGGGCACCATTTTCTTCAGCAGCAACCACGGTGGCCGGATCTTCGGCCGCCCCGGTCACCACCGGCATTTAGGCGGAGGGAGCTGGGGCAGGGGAGCGTGAGGAGGGCCGCCTGCAGCAAGTAAGGGTGGGGGGCGGCACGCAGGGGAACTCCCTGCCCCACCTCCTCCCCGAGCACGCCGTGGCTGCTTCACTTTCCCCGCCTCCCAGGCTTGCGGCGCCAATCAGTTTAGGCGCCGCAAGCCCGGGAGGCGGGAAAAGTGAAGCAGCGACGACGTGCTCGGGGAGGAGGCGGGGCAGGGGTGAGCTGCTTCACTTCTCCTGCCTCCCAGGCTTGCGGCACCAATCAGCTTAGGCGCCACAAGCCTGGGAGGCGGGAGAAGTGAAGCAGCGATGGCGTGCTCGGGGTGCTCATGCGCGGAGCAGGGGTGCCTCAAGGGGGGCACCTCAGGGCAGAGGGGGAGAGCTGCCGTGGGGGGGCGCAAGGTGGAAGTTTCGCCTAGGGTGCCAAACATCCTTGCATTGGCCCTGATCTGCACTTGGTGTGCCAGGAAGAGGCCTTATATGTATCCAAGAAACCCAAACCCTCAGGCACAGGGGGCAGCAAGGGAATCAGGCAAACCCTTTCCCTGGTTCCTCTGGCACTTCTCCAGCACACAATCCATTTACTCTAACTATGCTGGGGACAGATTTGCCCCTGAGTATGGTGCCATTCAAATGCTGACCCATTTGTATCTAGAGCAGCCATGTTGTTGTGCTGGATCTAGTCGTCTTTTTCACTTTACATCACGTTGTCTTTTTTTTTTTTTAAAGTATAATTAGCTCCACAATAAATTACACGTACCTGACAGTGTTTCTACCAAACCACTGAACTTTGACCTGACAAAGTCTTCCAGCAGCTTTTACTCCAACATTACTTTTAAAAACACGATCATTTACACTTTAAGGTTGGGTAAGAAAGTAGCAGGGGTTTTTCCTTAGCATTTCCAGCCCTTGTTCTGCTAAAATGAAAAGCTTGTACCATTTTCTATGCAGCTTTAATTTCCCATATCTCTTTTTACCAGGAAATATGCCTACCCAGTCATTCCTGTTATCTTATCAGAAAAATGCTAGTAAATCACTAAGCTGCAATAAAAGCAATTTTAGTAAGGTGTCAATCCAAGAGAACACAAACCAGGGTGACTCCCACCTTACAGTGGCTTTAATTGTTTCTGACCTCTTGACATTTTAAACTAAAAATAAAGCTGGTTAACATTTGTACTTCTGCTTGCAAAATAATCCATTTGTTCAAACAAAATGAGTCATCTAGACGTATTAAACCGTTTAATGATTCTTTGCCAGATTATTTCTTTTACATGGTATCAAGTAAAGTGTATTATAAAGCAGAATTAAATAAACTGTTGAGTTCACACAGCTGTAAAATGAAAGGATGTGACTCTCCTCTGTTTTCTCTGTATTTTCTGAAAAGCACGCATTTGGAACTCCACAAGACAAGTAGATGACATGGCATGAGCAAGTGCATGCACCTGAGAGAGATTTTTATTTTATTGTTCTTGAACTCATCAGTGGATCAGAAGACTAAAATGCAAGCAAAAGAATCCTAAACATTGCCATGTGATCTTTGAAGAAGCTGGCTGGTCAAGGAGACTAGGATTGGGTGATGGTAAAACTGGGAACCAGTGAAGGAAATGGGAGTGGGGACTTGGAGCCAGTTGCCAAGGATGTGGAGGGTAGAACAGGGACTGACTGAACACAGAGACTTGGACAAAGAATCAGGGTGGGGGGAGGAGAGACTGAGCTAGGATGAGGTGCCAGGGAGGAAGACTAGGTCTGGGACCCGTAGTGGGAGAGGGGAAGAAAGAAGGGATGGGGAGAGAAGATTGGATGAGGAGCCAGAAGGGGAAGACAAGAACTGGCTGGGCAAGGAGATTGGGACAAGAAGCCTGAGGAGTGGAGACTGGGACTGGGCTAGGCAAGGAGAATGAGATAGGGACAAGGAACCAGGACTAGGACAACAAGGATAGGATAGGTTTGAGGGGACAGGGTAGAACAGGTCAAACTTGCCCCCCCACTTCTTTTTTTTGAGGGGGGAGGGAGAGAAAACAGGCAGAAGAGCCTATATGCACTAGAGAACACTCCCCTCCAGAACCTGGAACAGAACCCAAGATTCCTGAGTCTCACCATTCCTCTGCTGTCCGCAAATATCAGTGAAATCTACAACAAAATGTGTGTTTCATCCTACTCTAGTGATAGTCCACACAGAGGATGACAACCTACTACTACAATCACTTACTTTATTGGCTCATGTGGCAGAGGTCTGAGTGGTGGATCTAAAGGTTGCAATGCTACTGATGACCCATGTGGGTTTCAATATGCTGCCACAGGATGGAATTTGGTTTTTTAGTTTTCTTTTTTAAAAACCTAGGAAATTATACACATACACATACACACACACACTATGTCGAGGACATTAAGATTGCAAAATCAAACACTCAAAAATTAGTTGCTTGTGCAACCTTAATTCAGCTTCTTTGTCACATGTACAGTAAATTGCAGGTGACTGGCTTTCAGCTACAAGTCTAGCTTTCGGATACATTGTACAACATATCCTCTAAGCATCTTTGGGTTTTATACACAAAATGACTTGTTTCAGAAATATTTCTGGAGAGGCAAAGTGACCAGTAATGTAGGCATTGTCCTTCAAACACCACTCTCCTATCAAGTGTGGTGGCATGACCTATTTAAATAGATAAGATTGCACAATTGTGTAACTCCAGCAGCAGACCTTCACGGGGTTGACTCAATGGACCAAATCCTGCCCGCAACAGCAGTCTCATGGGTAAAGCCAAGGACACGATGTGGGTTAAATAGTTTTCATCAGCTAAATATGTAACCAGCCTAATACACTGTTTTCCAGACTCACTAATATAGTGAGGTGCTCTGGCTGGATGTCCTGTGTTGTCTGCCAAGTGAAGGGTGCTGTCACACACATCTAGTTCTTATCGCTATAATATGTTAAAGCTTCTGAGGGTCTAAAAACACAGTTCTGATTCACACATACAGTTAAACAAACAGTTCAGGTTAACATTATGTCAGAACCCAGACATGGTTAGAAAAGTCACATGGGATACAGCTGCTGGGAGTCCCACCTGTGAAACAATGGAAAAATATGGCCCATAGAAGCTACTATGCAAATTAAATTAGCATAAACACTGCACTCAGATTAAAGGAACTGAGTGTCTGCCTTGAGAAGTTTGAGATAGCACTCTGGAGAAGCAGATGGACAGAGGTAAGGGGAGGGATTCTGATGCTTTCCACTGACACACACCAGCATATTTGTTATTTTTAAGGTTACAAGTTTATCACACAAGAAATGTGTATGTTTACACCAAATGGCAACAGAGCATTGAATAGTCTGCAGTAGTTATTTCTTATAGATAGTACAGTCTAGTATAAAATCCTACCTGCTGAAAATCCAAAGATTAAGACTGCCACATTACTACATTCCAGCATTACTACAGAGTGACACTTCCTCATTATCTCAGCCTGACCAGTCTTCCCCTTCCTGCACACAGCATGTTCTCCTTTCAGCCACACTTTCTATCAATGGTCCATTCCTAATTTATAGACAGTTAATAAATTAGTAGCTATCTTCTATGCAAAACCTTTATAAACATGTTTTTGGACACTATTAAACTTGCATGATGTGAAATATTAAGAAGCAGACAAGCATGTTTGTGATGATAATGAATCATTTTTCAATCATTACTAGTAATCTGTTTCATTCTGTAACATCCATTTACCACAAACACAGGAAGTGAGCTCAGCCTTATGTAAATTAAAAGTAAGTAGAACTACTACTACATTGCTCTGTGAACCAAATAAAAAAGCAATTCAATGCCCCTGTATAGGTGCAAAAAGGAAATTTTTCTGCTTTTTAATTGCGCTTAATGTTTATTTCTGAATTAAACAGTGACATTTTGAAAAATAATACCATAACATTAGCGTGTTTTCAAGGTCTTGGAATATGTAAAGCAATTTGCTTTTAAATGAGAACAATTTGCAAATCTAAGCAGGAAATAAATTTAAAAATCCATTTAAAATTCAGTTGTGATTCCGTGTTTTTACAGACAGACATACAGAGTTTACACATATTAATTTGGTTGCTAGCTCAATGAACAACTAATGCTATGGGGCAATATGAAGCCTGAGAAGAGACTGAACATAATAGGTCAAAATCAGATTGGATGGTTTTGCCGGGTTTTAGAGAAAACATCACATGAACAGCCTAGATCAGTAATCAGCTTATGAGAAATGGAAATCTCAAACCCCAATACATGTGAAAGATAAGCTCAGAGGGTACTGTTTAGAGCTAGGGTATCAGCCTTCCACTTTCCCTTGGGGAAACCAGCCACTTTTCCTGCACGATAAATAAAACCACAGTGGACTTTCTAAATTGGACAATCATTTGTATGATGGAAGCATCTAGAGGACCCAGATGAGACTGGTGCCACGTTGTATTATACACTGTACAAATATCTGATAAGACACAGTCCTTGCCCCACATAACTTACAATCCAAATAGACAGGACAAAGGACATGAGAAAGAAAAATCATCTTAATTTTACAGGTAGGGAACTAAGGAACAAAGAGAGAAAGTGACTTGCCTAAATTCACACTGGAAATCTGTGGCAGAACAAGGAATTGAACCCAGGTTTCCTGAGTCCCAGTCTAGTATTTTACACTCAGGACCATCCTTACTCTCCGAAGTGGCACAATTAATAATATAGACTTTAACTTCTTGCCTACTTCCAGGAAAACAGTGATGCAAATAAATCAATTTTTGACCCCAAATCAAATCATTAAGTCTGAGCACATTAGTTGCACCCATAAAGTGTGCATGAACCTGTCACACACATGGGTCATTTGGACATCTATGTATAGGACTTGCACTTGTTTTGCAGGTGCAGTTTAGGCTCCCAGGGCTGGATTAAATTTTGTGGGCCTGGCGCCGAACATATTTGTGGGCCCCCTTGGAGGCAATGGAGCATGGCACGGGGAGGTCAGTCCCCGGAGCAAGGGGCCAGCCAGAGGCAATGGGGTGGGGCATGGCAGGGGAGGCCCCGCCCAGCGCGAGGGCACTATTTACAAACCGGCAGTTGCCAGATGCACAGTGGCCCTGTGCTGCCAGCGTGCCCCTTCCCCTCATGCTGCCTGACCTCACAGCCCCTCCCCCCCAACTCCCTATGGCCAGAGGCCTCTTGGACCCACTATTCCCAGCGCCCCCCCAGACCCACCTACAAATGCACAGTGCCGTACACACCACCACCCTCCACAGAACCCCCACTCCCTAGTGCCCCAACACACACACAGATCTTCCCTGCCCCTTCACAGCCCAGCACCCCCCAGACCCACTCCCCCACGCCCTGCATCCTGGCCGCATTCACCAGCCTTGCTGGGAGGCGACTGTGTCTGCCTGGCTGAGTCGGCAGCGCAGCCAGGGCTGGTCCCAGGACCGGAAATCGCTCCGGCCCCTTGGGAGTGGCGCAATCAGCCAGGCTAGGACCTGCCCCAGCTGGGGTCCCTCAAGACGCACTTGCCTGGAGGGGCCCAGGGAAGCCCTCCACACTGTTCCTCCCCCACACACACCTGGGGCCCCACAGGTGGGGGGCAGCAGAGACTGCCCAGAGCTGGAGGTGCACTGGGGTCCGGCCGGGGGGCTGAGAAGAGCAGGGGGTGTGGCCAGGGGGCAGACAGGAGCCCTCGGCCAGCCGGTGGGCAGGCTGAGAGGAGCAAGTGGTGGGCCGGGGGAGCCAGCGGGGTCTCGGGGCACAGTGCAAGTGGAGCAGGCCGGGGCCCCTTCTGAGCATGGTCCCAGTTCCATGGAGCCACTGTAAACTCGGCACCGGGCACCCACATTGGAGCTCTGTGTTGTCTCTTCTTTCTTGCTTTCTCCTGGAGCTTTACTTGCATTCTGCTTCCTCTCTTTGGCCAACTCTAAGCATTAGTGGTTAGAAAAAAGGCCACAAGCCTTCCTCTCTAATTCTTTCTGTTCTCAACAGTGAAAAGACTAACAAAGGCTCAGGTTCTCTACTGATTGGGATGGGTGGGGATGAGAAAGAGGTCGTTCCTGCATGTCTATGCTCCACCATGCTACCTGGGAGACAAGAATTCCCAGTGGTGGGTCCTCTTCTATGGAAATTGCTCCTGCCAGAAATATGTCTAAGCCTTCTACTGACCACATTTAGAGTGTGATGAAGCATGCATGAGAGCTGTTCAACAGTTTCACTACCTAAAATCTCCCACAGAAAACAGTGCTGGGTGCTGAACAGTTTTGAAAGTCTGGCCACTTATTTACGTGCTCACTGCCGGTTCTGGAATCTCCTGTCTCGTACTGGCTAAGTTACGCTTTGCAGCATTAAATTAGGGAATTTGCTTCCTTTTTTGAAATCCTTTTTTTGCTATTCAATTTAATTTTTGTAAAGTAAAGCCAGACACTATAGTGATGAGCCTCATACATTATCATCAATTATTGGTACTGCAGACAACTTTCTGAGATCTTTTTAGTTTGTAGAGGATAATTCTCCTGAAATGTGTTTGGAAGCGGTATTAACTCAGCCTGTATAAATGAAAATAAACTAGAATGCAGTTACTAAGATCTAAGTAACATTCACTGGAGAGTATCTTTCATCTCCCAGTTTTCAATCACATTAAGAGCTAGAGTTAGAAGGACCATCAAGGTATTTTTATTGTATTACTTTTAAACTTTGCTGTAAAATTTAGACGTATTTTAGACGTATTTAGAAACTTATTTGGACAGACTTAAATGACACCAGCTAGCTGTGTTTGTTTTGTTATCTTAAATAATAAGTGAGGATTGGAAACTGAGGTTGGTGCTCAATCCTTTCCTGTGCACCAATCCCCTTGGCAAATTCAGAGGCCCAATCCAGTTCTTCTTAGATGGAAACAGCAGTCATCATTAAGGGAAATAAAAGCAAATATTAGGGAAGGGATTGGATTTGGGGGGCTCATGGAACCCCCTGGAGGGAAACATTTACAGTTCAACACATGAAGAGTGAGTTAGTTGGGCCACAACTTAGAAATGCTGGGCTCATGGATACAAGCAGAAAATGGACTGTTCTACTCCAAACACACCCAATGGGAGTCCATGTATCCCCCCACATGCTCTGTCCTGCAGAGTTAAAACACAAACATGTGTTTCTCCTTTGGGGTGTTTGCACCAATACAGTGAATAATGGGGGTTTTAGTTGAATATTTCCAAGATAAGAGAGCCAGGATTCAATCCAATTACTAAATGGTTCCCAAAGTCTGTTCTTGGGATAAGTAACAAAAACCCAGCCTACTTTCATGGTGGTGTTTAACTGGGAAAGGGCGTCTACATTGTCCCTTTAAAACAGGTTTAAGGGTCAAATACAATATGACACGCTCAAAGTTAGAAAATGCAGAGTTAAACATAACACACTCCTTTCATTCATCAGGATCATGACTGGCTGGCAAGTACTGACAAAAGAAATAACAAGGTAAGATAACATCCCAATTACACACCAGAGGGTAAAGTCCCACATCGTGTGATAAGATTATATACTTTGGATATAGTACTTTTAAAGCTAGTTGTATAGTAGAGTGGATGACTCAGAGGATTGGTAATGGAATATGGAACCTTTTGTTTCTAGGTTGGCGGTTCAAAGCCAGCTCAGATCAACAGCGGTGAAGCTGTTACTAGCAGATGACTGTTTGGTGGATTATGATAAATTAGTTGGTGATAGCAATACAGACAATTCCTAAATCACCACCACAATTGCCACTAACTGTTGTCCTTGCTGAGAGTCTCAGCAGATAAGCCAAGGAGCGCCCGGCTGAACTAGAAGCCTCTCCACCAATTAAGGGATATACTGACAAGGGGAAGCTCCAATTCCTACTGCTTGTGTTGTTTCTTGACTGTGGAAGAACACAGAATTTACAGTCTTCAGAGTGTCAATCTGACACCTTTCAAAAATGCTAAATTTGCTAACAAGAAAAGTATCTGAAGGCATCTAACCGGTTAAACGGGTTCTAGAGTGAAGTTAGTGAGGTGAGAAGTGTCACAGACAGCATGATGCTTATTTACATTCACACCAGTCATTAGGATATAAATGATAATTTGAGGTCATTAGTGGTGCAAGACTCATACCCCATAGCCTCTATTCTGAGACAGCCATCCTCCCCCATGCACAATCTGCCAGGTAGGCCTTGCAATATGGAGCCTGAGCAGCCAAGGTCAAACTTACATGCTCATGAAAACCCTGAACTTCCCTACATAGCATCTCACCATTCTTGGTGCACAAGTTTCAGGACAACTATAATCCTGCTCAAGTATTTTTTCAGTTCTTTACTAATGCCACGCTGGATTAAGGAACACAAGGCTTTCCTTCCACAGCAGAAGTGAACACTTCTCTTTGTGTTGCTGGCGTGAGGAGAAACTAAGTCAGCAATATGAACCTTAGTATCTTGTTTCATAATGTACAAGTTTCTTTGCCTCGCCCTGTAGACATGCCACCTATTTAACATGCAGCCAGTTAGTGATGGAGGAGAGTACTTCTATCAGTGAAGAAAATGGGCCTCCAGTTAATCTGAGGTGAATGAGTTCAAGAACGAATTAAGAAAGCATGCAGTTGGGCTGAGGGATTCAACTGACAAAGTGCCCTCTACAGAAGTAGTTTCCTTCATAATGTATTACATTTTCTAAAACAAATTTCTTCCTGCACATGCATGAAAAGACAAAGCCAAAAATCTGCCAGAACCATTATCTAACCCAGTGAAGTTACTCACCCCACCAAATCTTCGAAAACGCTGCAGCACTTCATTATTGATGAAACAAGACTGTGAAGGATCATTGAGTGCTTGGTCCAACAGGTGGTCAATAAAGTAAATGCCTGGTTCCACGGTCAGCACCATGCCTTCCTTAAGAATGCGGGCAGTTCTCAAACTTTTGAGGCCTGGCAGGTCAATGCGGTCAACTCCCTAGGAAAGAAGCATTTGTTTTAAATGACAGAAAAATAAACCCACAGTTAGCCTTTTATTATAACTCTTCTGTGTTGAGTCCTCTAAGGACATATGAAAACCCAGAAAGGCTAGAAATGGAGTTGGAAGCAGAGGACTGAAATAACACAATACAACCATCTCTATCTTAACTTTCACATCCATTTGCACTTCAAACAAATAGATTCACAGCTTTAAATTCAGCTGTGTAAATGGAGCTTTTTTTCCCACTGTGTAAATGCTGGCTCACCATTTTACTTGGTATTGAACTCCCACCTTGTTTACCCCTTTAGAAAAATAAAAACTATTTGTATTATTTCTTTCCCCTGCACCCATTCTAAAGCATTTCCAATGTAACATTTTAAAATAAGTTATAAATCTTAAAAAATGGGCCCATTTTATTGCTGAAGGAATTGAATTATGGAGCATGAGACAATTCTCTAAGGTTATGCAAATCAATATCCTTATTGAATGTTATTAAAATGCATTATGACTGTGATTCAAAAAGCAGTGAGTCTACAACAGTTCTCATCTTGAGTGACTTCACAATGGCTGTCCATTTGGAACTAGATTTTTTCAGATTCAGACTTTCAGGCAACATGGGGCTGACTGATTTTACTGAAAACATAGTCGAAGCAATCAAGTTCTGACAAGTAAAACATTCTCTTCTTTCCAAGAGTTGGTGAAGTACAATGATATATGAAGACATGCTTAATCAAGAAATTAGAAGCATTGCAGAGACTGGTTGAGGATATTAATAATCTTCCCCAAAATGTGCCAGGTATTGCAACACCTGAATAAAAATAAATCTCACTCACTTCAATTAAAACATCAAAATCCTTTGTGTCTTCAGCACAGTCTCAGCAGCAAAATATTGTGATGACCAATATATGGATGATAGGGCTGCAACCCTGCTATCACTTACATATGTAAAGTTAAGAACCTGTATTTCCACTGAAGCCAATGGGACTACTCATGTGAGTAGAGTCAAGCATGAATGGAAGTGTTTGCAGGATAAGGATATTCTCCTCTCTGGTCTTCACAGAGCTTTGCTAATTCATCCCTTAAAGCTAACATCCTTGTCCACAGTGTGCTTAGAACTGTTAGTACAGCTATTCATAATGGTGAAGTGAACACTTCCTTTCTCCAGGGATTAAGCAGGTTTCCTCTCCAGTACCCTCAGCCTTTGTCAGCTGAGGGGCAGAGGCTAGGCATAAAAGTGAAGCAAGGTATGTCAGGTGGCAGAATGAGGGGCCCAAATCAGCCATATTTTAGTTTTCAGTGAACTGTCTCCTTTCAAAGTGTATAATACTCACATTACCTCTATTTGCTCAAAAGCTCTGATTTTCAGTTCCGAGAAAGCTTATTTCTCATCAATACTAAATGGCAATTTCAAGCAATAAAGTCTATTTTATTTTTGCCAGTCACCTAAATTGTATTTGGGGTTTCCCGTTTGGGGTATTTAGTCTCTTCTCATGTATGATGTCTACCCTGGCCAATATTTTCAAAGGTGGGTGCGTAATCCATATTTAAGTAGCTAAAAGAATGGCCTGATTTTCAGATATGATTTTCACTTCTATCACTGACTTCAGTGGCAATTGTGGGTACTGCAGCCTCTGAAAATAAGGCCACTGTTATTTAGGAATCGTGTTTTGAACATTTCCAGTGTATAGCTGATAAACCCAGTCTCATTTGTTTGCTTTCGTGGGTTTTGATCAGGATTTTATGATTATTATTCACCAGGTTTAATCTAAAACAGGGCAGCTCAGATGTAATCATCTTGCTGAGCTATGATTGGGAGACAATCACTATTTAGAATTTGTATATGTCTTAAATGCTGAAATGATCAATACGTTACTTATTTAAGATCTATTTATAATTGAACAGAGATGGAGCATCTTTCCTTCATTGCTGTCCCGTGAGCTATGTCAACTTGGTCTCATTTTGTAATGCTTAAAGCCAAGGAAATAAAGGCATCCAGTTTTGTGGATTAATCTTTTTCATGAGCTGTAAAGAATTAGATTAGTAGAAGGGCCTTTTGGAGTTTTTACAAATATATCTAAGCAGCTTTATACAAACTTCCCCCAAACTAACAAACCATATTTGACTTTTATCTCCCCAATTTTGGTTTTAAATTCCTTTTTGCAAATCATTCCAAGCCATTTGCTAGATAAATTGATATACAATGAAAATAACCAAGATGCCAAAAAAACTCTGAAGGCATCATTGACACTGTTTTTGTAATTATTACTTTCCACTTAAAACAAATGAGATGAGACACGACACATTTTCTTATAAAAAAGTATTGGTGCTCGCTGTTAAGATCTCTAAGTTCAGCTTTTAGAACGAGGCACAGATGCTTTATCTGTCCTGCTTGCAGTCAAATATTGCATTTAATACTTCCTCCCAAGAGATGACAAATGTTTGCTATCAATACACACAGAGTAATTTACAACTGCTCTGTGGCAATCTGCTGTTTCTGACAGCAAAGTATTTTTGCTCTAAGTTCCAATCCCAGGTTCTTTGGATTTTAGTAGCGGCTGGGGACGTGGTTATGGGGTAAGGCTAAATTTGTGCACCAAAATGTCACGGGAGACAACCTCCAGCAGAGAGTAAAGATTGGGGAGATCAGATTTTCAAAGTTACAAATCAAGAACCCTGTTGCTGGGGCTGAAGTGGGGGAGTTAAAGGCACTCTTTGAGGGGGGTGGGGGGGCAGCAAAGTGTGCACTGGAGGGTTTGGCAATGTGTGCAAGAAAAAGGAAATAAGGCCAGTTCCTCCTCTTCCTCGCTCAACCCAAGAGCACCCTCCTCTTCCCATGTGTAAGGCAGAACTAGTTAGTAGCTTATTAGAGGCCTTGTGCGTGGGGAAGGAAAAGGGGCAGGGTATCAATATGTGACAGGCTAGGGTGGAAGAGATCTCTCTCTCTAGGTACATTCAGGGTATGTCTACATTACAACTGGAAGTGTGATTGCAGCTGGGTAGACATGCCCACACTAGCCGTAATCTAGCTAATGAGTTAAAAAAGGCAGCGAAGACATGGTGGCACAGAGCTTGGCCTGGGCTAGCAACATGGTAAGTACTCTGGGTTCCAGGTGCGCTTGTACAACCCATGCCACCATATCTTCACTGATATTTTTAGCCACATTAAGCTAGATTACAATTAGCACAGGTATGCCTACCTAAACTGCAATCCCCATTAATTGCAGTGTAGACATATCCTTATCATGCTCACCACTCTGATATTTGAGTACCTTACACGGTACCTGTTTTTTTAGACATACTAGCACTCATCTCATTGGTTATCAAATTAACCAGCCCAGGTGGCTGACAGCTTCTCTGAGCGTGTCTACACTGCAATTAAAAACCCACAGCTGGTCTGTGCTTGCCGGGCTTGTGGGGCCCAGGCTAAGGGACTGTTTAATTGCAGTGTAGACGTTCAGGCTTGGACTGAAGCCCGAGCTCTGGGACCCTCCTCGCAGGGGTCTTATAGCCCGGGCTCCAGCCCAAGATCTACACCACAATTAAACAGACCTTTAGCCCAACCCTGGTCTTTAATTGCAGTGTAGACATATCCTTTAAGTGCGGAGTCTGTTCAGGCTATTTACAAAAACTGGGCTAAACCAACTTTTTTCTGTAAAGCTGGCAGGGTCCCTGGGGCAGGCCTGAAAATAGGAACACTGCTGTTTCCAGGGCCACCCTACTAAAGACCATACTGTATTGGGTGTATAACCCGGCGGGCAAAATGTCCCATTGACCCCAGAATCCTCTGTTAGATTTTCTCCCTTTTATAACTGAAGTTTCCATATAGCATTCTCACCCAAATAACTAACACCTTGAATCAAGCACTGAATACTCTATAGCATTGCTGCTTGTTGAGAGCTGAAATGGAGGATCAAAATGAGAGTGCTGCATCACTAGACTTTATTATTTGTATTGCAGTAGTGCCTAGGAGCCCCAGTCATGGCCCAAGACCCCATTGTGCTAGGTGCTGTACAAGCAACAAAAAGGCAATCCCTGCCCCAAAGAGAAATGTAGAACAACAGTACAGTAAACATCTTAGCACCATGCACCTAAAAAGGTACATTCAGTGGTATCTTGGGAAGCCTTGCTTTTGAAGAACTGTTTATCTTATTGTACACATCAAGCAACAAACAGTATCCAAAACCATAGTCTAGCCCTGTGATTTTATTTTGAAGTTCTATTTGCATTTGAAAATTGGTTCAGGCCCACGGTAAGCACAGATGTATGACACTGTCATTTGCAAGCGTTCTCCTGCCAAGAACATTGGATTCCAATTAATGGTTCATGTAAGGTAACAAAAAACAGCAAGTCTAGGCAACAAGCACTGTCAAGGGAACAACAGAATTATTATGTAAACTGTGTATTCTACTATGTGATCAAAATAAAAGTTCAAATTAAGATAAGTGGGCAGTAATATGAAATACAGATTTCTTTTGGAATAAAAAGGAAATTCGGAGGTGAAAAAAGACATTGATTCTCTCTTAGTAAAAGGATCCAATTAAAACTAAAGGGCTGCCTCAGTACATGGACATCTTGCCATCATCAGGAGTTGATAAGAATAAAAATAACAATAATACAATATGTTATAAGTACTTTTTCCACTAAGGGATCCAAAGTGTTTTATTAACTTAGGGTCCAGTCCTGGTAACATTACCAGATGTAATGCTTATATGTAATTGGGTAGTTCCAGTGAGGTTAGTGTCCCCAGTCCGCGGGTCCTCAAGTTGTGCTTGGCACAGGACCTAAGAGGGAGCCCCAGGCATGTGCTAGCTGTATCAGCTGCTAATGGCTCCCCAGGGATTGCCTGAGTGTAGAGATGCTCTGGTCACATCCTTCCACAGCCCTCACAGAGAATCCATATCAGCCTGATTAGGATAGCTCAAAGTGGCTGTAGCAGGGACCAAGATCTGGTCCAATATCACTATTTGTAGTGAACTCTGGGCAATATTCACAGGGCTAGGCTCTTAGACTGTTTCAAACTATACATTGGTACTTTTTCTTATTAAGTTGCCATGGGATCTTTAGCTAGCACAAGTTGTTGGGATCTCAGTTTTAGATCACATCCAGTGCACTGCAGTCATGACTATGTTCTCTAATTAAAAATCAAATATTATTTAAATAATCATACTAACAACATTTCTATTATACTAAATCTATATTAAAAATAAGAGTTAAGTTGTTCTATCGGTCACACATTGTTCACATCTATGTCTAATGAGCTCATTTATTGTAGGGGAAAAAAAAGAGTCCTGAATGGCTAACAATAAAATAAAACCTTGAATTTCATACAATTTGTCTCTTGGTCCCTTCTCCCTAAATCCTTGGTTCTCTTGCTCAGTGAATTAAGTAATCTCCAGTTACCTGGGGATCTGTCTGGGTTTTATCGACAGCCCTAGCAGACTCCAGCCAGCTAAAGGAGCTGCTAGTCAATTGAGTTTGAAACTGACAGCAGGTTAGATGAGTACCTGCTTCAAGCACGATACAATTCTCCTGGAATTTGGGAGAGACAGTTTCCTTTTCTGGAGGATAATCTAATTACTTGTCAGAGCTTTTGGGATGCAACTAGAAGTTAACACTGGCGAAACTGAGACCACAATGTAATTTAGCTATTTTTATGTTAAAAAGTTTTTCTTCTTTTCATAGGCACCAAGTTCAAACTGCACTCTAAACTTTCCCTGCAATGACTGGAAGAGCATCAGGAAGCAGAATTATCTGTCATTTATTACAAGTAGCACTGGATGTTTGGAGTCAGGTACAGTGGGATTTTAATCTACTCCTGTAACTTGGTTCTGATCTCAACTTCCCATGTCATTTTTGCTTCCCCATTCTCAGATGTCACTAGGTTCCCCTGCTGCCATTATGAAAGTACTGGGAAATACTGAATGTTTTTCCTATTTCAACAGATTTAATACAACTCAGGAATGAGAGTAAGTGGCAGATACTGAATGGTAAAATCACCATGTTGGCAGCTACAATATAATCAGAAAGAATAGGAGAACATTAATACTCAATGTTTTAATACTCAAATGACTTTTTTGTGTTACAGACAGAGAACATCTGTAGGATATTCTGGGCTTTTTCTTTTGTGGGCCTTTTGTCATTAACATTGATAGGAATTGCCTTTGTAAGAACCCAAAGGCACAAAACTGGAAACTCACCCCATAGTAATACTTTTTACAGCTTATTTTCTGTATATTGTTTAAAAGATAACTACACCTCTACCCCGATACAACGCTGTCCTCGGGAGCCAAAAAATCTTACCGCGTTATAGGTGAAACCGCGTTATATTGAACTTGCTTTGATTCGCCGGAGTGTGCAGCCCCGTCCCCCCGGAGCACTGTTTTACCGTGTTATATCCAAATTTGTGTTATATCAAGTCACGTTATATTGGGGTAGAGATGTATATTATCACAATCTTTTACATAAAAATCATAACCTGCACATACAGTAAATTGTTCTGAATACACCCACCTATATGTATGTTAGTCCTTGTTAAAAAACAGAGATGGACTGACACTGCAAAATTCAGATCTAAACTCCCCCTCCCAAATGTAAAGGTTTTTTAACTGAGTATTAATTAAAAAGAAACACAAAACAAAATCAGTTTCCTGATATTCAAATGAAGGGGTAAAGATCCTGAGAAGTCAAAGTTTCATAACTCGGTTGGTAAGGGGCTGCACTGTATCATGAACGAGCTTTCTTCCTTTTCTGTTCATGTTAAAAACCGTTTTTTCTACTACAACCTGTAAATCCAAAAACTTTAGAATAAGCCCTCGCAGAAACGGCCCTTTGGGACTTGATAGAGAATGATAACTTTTCTCCACATCTGTAAAATTACATAGCCAGGGTATAATACTCCATTAAATTATATAGGTTGCTTTAAAAGTCTTATAGAAAGGACCTATTCTGTACTAAACACCTTGGTTTTTCAGGCTAATTTCTGTAGAACCTGATTGGTTTCATCCCTATTAAAGTCTATAGGATTTTTCCACATGGGAAGCCTTTGCAAATTTTCTTCTTGGCAATACTTTTCCTGCTCATTGCCAAGGTGGCCCACATGGCAGTATACTGCAGAAAAGGGGCTGAATTAAAATGAAAAGATAAAGAAAGAGAAGCAAGTACCTCCTTATCTTCACTCCAGATACACAATTTATTACAGTGATAAGGATGAACTCAGAACTAACCCTACACAAGTGATTGTCAAAGGGGAATCATCTTCAAACGAGTGAGCTGCTAGTGGCGTTCCACACGGATCAGTTCTTGGCCCTATGCTATTTTAACATTTTTATTAATGACCAGAAAGAAAACAAAATCATTACTGATATAAAGTTTGCCCATGACACACAAATTGTGGGAGTGATCAATAATGAGGAGGACAGGTCCCTGGTACAGAACAATCTGGATCATTTGGTAAGCAGGGTTCATGCAAACAATATGCATTTTAGTATGGCTAATTGTAAATGTATAATCTAAGAACAAGGAACATAGGCAATTAAGACTAGAGATGTTCAAAGTAAAGATACATTCTACAACTTTTTTTTATAACTTGAGATGTCCAAGGGACAGCTGTTAACCCAATTTAAATTAACTGATTTGTTATTGCAGAAAGCCTTAAAATATACTTAGCGTTTTACAGAGCCTTACAGTCAATCAATACAACATGAAATTGAAACACCTCAAGAATCAAGAGATTGGGATTTAAAAGAAAATTTCAACCATATCTTCTGATGTAAAATGTTTAACATTTTTCAACTGAACAGGCTCAAATCCTCATTTATATCCCATAAAGAATTTACTCAGAAAACAAATGAAAGTGTGTGGGAAAACTGTATCCATGATTAAATGCTACGGTTGACGCCAAACCCAATGCCGATTTCGTACTCTGAAGTTAGCTTTTTCTCACTAAGGGCCAGATTTTCCTGAAGTACTTAGCATATACCACTAGGCCCAGATATTCAAGCCTGCTCAACTCCCATTTAGGACCCTAAATGAAGCAGCCAAATTTTCAAAAGTGTTCAGTATCCCGCAGCTCCCATCAAGAAGAACGCTATTTAGGGCAAGGTTTTCCATGAGAGCGGCTCACTGCAGAGAACTTCGTAAAACCAGGGCACTTATTTAGGTCCTTAAATGGGAGCTGTTGGGTGTTAAATTCTTTTGAAAATCTGGCCATAAATGTAGTTTATATACCACCAACATTGTTTGCCAAAACTAAAAGCTTTTACAAAGCAACAAAAGAAAGATATTATATATATTTTGAACAAAACATTATCTTTATAGGATATTTGCATACATTTTGCAGTGTTGCTGTCAGGGTAAGAAAGTGCTTACTGAATGCTGCATGTGAAAGCTGCTTACTGGAAAAAAATATTACTGCCAATTTTGCAAAAACCTGATTACTAATGAATAACTAATCTAAGATAACAATGTCTGGAATCAGTTTTTGGAACACAGCATACTTTGTGAGGGATAGAAATTAGGAAATGAAAAACTTACTGTATTATTCCAAATTTAGCTGCTTATACTTGAAAAATAGTTGAATAATAAGTACTTGGAAAGTTTTTCTTTTTTAAAATAATTTGTAATGCTTTCAAAAATTCTCTCAGTCAAAAGCAAGTAACTTCTTAGCTAATTAGAAAATAGGACAGGATACGGCAAGCATGTGCATAGAGTGTAATAAGCACAGAAACAGCATTGTGAAATTCCTCATAAAAGCAGCCTACTTGGTAAATGTTAAACATACCAAAAGAACTTCACAATCTATAAAATATATTTAAAATGTATCATCTCCTCATAAGAAAATGAAACATAGCCAAGACCCTTCTTTTAGTTAACATGGACAAGCGCTGTGTTCATGCTGCAGTGTCCAACTGTGTATATTTATAATTTAATCAAGAAAAATACTGTAGAAAGGTTGATGGTTAATTCAGATGCGTGCAGAATTACTTGCATTGATTTCCTGATTCAACATTGGTAGTATTATAGCCTAAACTCTGCACAGAATTCACAGAGGCAGACGTTAAAGTGCCTCAGAGACCAAAATTTTAAAAGTTTTCTTCCTTTCCTCAAACCCCCAATCCATCATATTTTCAAAACCAAACTAATTTTGGACCTGTAATTTTACATGCTCAATCATTTGTAGATAGAGTTATCTAGTCATCTGAAAGGTGAACATAATATAAGAATAGCCATACTGGGTCAGAGCAATGGCCCATCTAGCCCAATATCCTTTCTTCCAACAACGGACAGTGCCAGATTTTTCAGAGGGAACAAATAGAATAGAGCAATTATTGAGTGATCCATCCCGTCATTCAGTCCCAGCTTCTGGCAGTGAGAGGTTTAGGGACACAGCGCACAGGATTGCATCCCTGACCATCTTGCTGGACCTATCCTCCAGGAACGTATCTAATTCTTTTTGGAACCCAGTTATATTTTTGGCCTTCACAACATCCCCTGGCAATGAGTTCCACAGGTTGACTGTACATAGCATGAAGAAGTACTTCCTTGTTTTTGTTTTAAACTTGCTGCCTCTGAATTTCATTGGGCGACCTCTGCTTCTTATGTTATATTCCTTATTCACTTTCTCCACACCGTTCATGATTTTATAAGTCTCTACCATATCCCCCACCTTAGGAGTCTCTTTTCTAAGTGCTAGTCTATACTACCGCAGTAAATCGATCTAAGTTACGCGAATAACTTACGTGGCTACATTGCGCTGTGTCGACAGGAGAGTGTCTCGTCAACTTCTCTTATGCTTCTCAGGGAGATGGAGTACACAAATCGATGGGAGAGTGCTCACCCAGTGATTTAGTGTGTCTTCACCAAACCCGCTAAATTGACATTGATTGGCACGACATGCATTGATTGCAGCAGTGCCAATGTACCGGTGCAGTAAAATGAATAGTCCTAGTCCTTTTAATCTCTCCTTATATGAAACCTGCTCCATATTCCTCCATACCTCAGTTTTGTTGCCCTTCTCTGTACTTTTTCCAATACTAATATCTCTTTTTTGAGCTGGGCTGTTCAGAACTGTATGCAGTATTCAAGGTGTGAGTGTACCATGGATTTATATAGTGCCATTATAATATTTTCTGTCCCTTTCCTAATGGTTCATAACAGTGTTAACTTTTTTGACTGCTGCTGCACACTGAACGGGTTAGGTATGCAAATGTTTAATTTGAGAATGAAATTCCATGACTATATGCACTCAATCTATATTCAACTTCAGTGTTTGTTCATAAAGTTAGCATACAATTATACTCATTTTACAAACATGCAACCGAGCGCTTAATGTATTTGAAATCTTTTCCCTAAATTCCTATGCACTCACAACTGATTGCATCTGCAAAACTGCAGACACAGATTAGTCAGAATTTGAATATACAGCCCTTAAAATAGATTGTACAATGTACAAGAGAACTAACATTTGTTAATTTTGATTTATGTATATAAACAACTCCTTTCCCGAAACACATAAGGGAAAAGAAAGCAACTCTGTATGCTATATGAGCGTTTGTAGAAACTGGATCACTGCAACTGAATGTGGTGGGTCCTTGTCCAGCTGGTTGGAAGTATAGGGGTTGTTTGCCCTTATATGGGGTCCCTTCTCCAAATGGAGGTGGCGAGCAGAATCTACCTGGACAGAGCAGGGAGGAACAGGAAGTGGCTGGATCAGGTGGTGGGGGCACTCCTTGTGGAAGATGTCTAGTGGAGGTACTTCTCACAGAGGGGATATGGTTCTCAAATGAAATGGATTGGAAGGGGATTTAGAAGAAAGCATCCCTTTAAAGAAGCTGGAGAAGTGGGGGTTCGGGGCTCCTAACATCTGGTGCAGGTGGGAGCCAATTCCCCATCCTTTTTCCAGACCCATTCATCCTCATATGAGGGGGCCCAGAAACAGGCTGGCTGGGACCAGGTTGGGTTGTAAGAGGGCTGACAGCAACTCTTCCAAGTAGAGGGGGAAACAATTAAGGAACTAATGATGACCTGCTCAAAACAATTTATTCCCAGATGTTCTACATGAATAAAGTTGCAGTCTAATTAAATCACATCCATTGCATCTTGTCTTTCTTCTGGTGCAGCTGGAACAACTACTGATTTGTAATGAAGAAAGGTCTGTGATGGAGCAGAAGGATCTGTTGCTTTATATCTAATTGAAGAACAATTCTGGGTTTTCCCGCTATATGTGAGGCTCTGGCCTTAGAAAATGTATATCCTGTAGTTAATTTTAAAAGTGCAAGAGATATCCTACTTTACTAATTCCTCTCACCTGTTCTAAAACTTACTTGGCTCTCAGGCCTGCAAAAGATTACACAAACATTCAACTATAAGTGGAAGTAGTTTCACTACTCATATTCTTAAAGTCAAAACTACTCACATGCTTAAAGTTAAGTATGGGCATAAGTATATGAAGCATAAGAATGGCCATCCTGGGTCAGACCAATGGTCCATCTAGCCCAGCATACTGTCTTCCAATGGTGGCCAATGCCATGTGCTTCAGAGGGAATGAACAGACCAGGGCAAATACTGAGTGATCCATCCCATTTGTCACTCCCAGCTTCTGTTAGAAGCTTATGACACCCAGAGCATGGAGTTGTGTCCCTGATCATCTTGGCTAATAGCCATTGATGGACCTATCCTCCATGAACTTATCTAATGCTTTTTTGAACCCAATTATAGTTTTGGCCTTTACAACATTCCCTGGCAATGAGTTCCAAAGGTTGACTGTGCGTTGACTGGGGTCTTAGATTCTGGAGTCCACTAGCAGATCTCCCTTGAGTCTGACAAGTTGCTCCTGCGATGAGTGTTCAATGCCAACATGAGGTGAGAGAACAGCATGGAGAGAGGGCACTAACTGTCTGTGCCATATAAGTTAGTGATGAAGCTTTGCACACAGCAAAGGGTTCAATTTAATTTTTGTTTCTTTTTCATTAAATTAAAACTGAAAAGCCCATTCCAGTACACTCGCATTTCTGTAATTTTGTGTCAGTCATTAACTATACACCGTAATGTTTAAAATAAAACATAGCTTCAAATGTTTATGTATGATTTCTTCCCTCGCCTTAAAAAGGCAATCCTCAAAGAGCAGCCATTATGTGGCATAACTAAGATAATGTGAAACCCTGTGGTTTATTGGGGAGAAATCTAACACAGCTTTCAAATGACATCTCCATCAGTATTTAACATCATAACTGTGAAATGTAGCTTTTAAAAAAGAAACATCCAATAGGATCGTGGTACATGAATGACCCCCCCACCCCAACATAAACATGATCCTAAATATATTAATATCATGCCTAAAAAGCTCCTGTAACTGATTTCTAACATTTCTAATAATGTATGATACATTATTGAAAATACTTTTTTCTTAAAATCTTGTGATACTAAAAAAATAAAAAACAAGGAAAAATCTTTCCGAAAATATTGAAACTAGCTTTATTTATTATCATATCAGCCAAACTCCTTGGCAGTTACAGTTTGTTTTTTAGACTGTTGCGAGCGTCTCATTGTTGAGTGTAGAATTATAGTATCTCTTCTTTCAGGCACTATTAATGAACCATCATATTAATTTTGGGGGAAATGATAACTACTGTCAAATTCACATAGCACTCAGAGAATGCATTTAATACACAAAAATAGTTCTTCTAATTCTAGGAAATGATGTTATTAATGCTCTGAAAAGCCTATCAGTCATTCTTCTATATTAGGGCTTGTCTACACTTAAAATGCTGCAGTAGTGTAGCTGCATTGCTAAAGCTGCACTGCTGTAGCACTTCAGTGAAGACACTACCTACACTGATAGAAGGTGTTCTCCCTTGGCATAGGTACTCCACCTCCTTGAGAGGCAGTAGCAAGGTCAATGAGAGAATTCTCCTGTCAACCTAGCACTGCCTACACAGGGGGTTACGGTCGATTTAATTGCATTGCTCTGGGGTGTGGATTTTTCATATCCCTGAATACTGACCTAATTTCCTTACATAGACCAGGCCTTAATCAGACTTTGCATTGACACACACATTACATCATTATTTAGTATATTTTATCATGGTTATTTTCTGTTATTATTCTGTTATTATTCTAGTCAGGCTTTAAGACATTTGTCACCCATCTTTTAAGAACAAGAGAAGTTGCATATCGTGCTTGTACTTGAGAAAGAAAACTTTTCAGTGCTCTTCAACTAAGTGGCCAGAATATGATTACATGTAAAGATCAACTAGTGACTGGAGAAAGCAATTCTTTCTGCATAGGTATGTGTGTACACTCACACCAGAGCCTTATGTTCTTCTCCTGTGTAGCCTAAACCAATTATTATGCAGTAGCAGCAGTTGTGGACTAAGAACTGATGCAAGAATCCCACTCAAGCTGACTCTCACACTAACAAACCACATTCACTTTTAAACTCTTTTTCCTTTTCAGAAAAATATACATTTTAAAATTCAACCGAAGAGAGAAAAATGTATGAGCCACACAGTGTTGTTTAAAATTAGCAATAAAAGGATAGAGAAAAACATTTTAATAGCAACCAGATTGCCTCAGGAGACTCTCCTTCTGCAACGTGTGTAGTATAAACACAACAGTCATGCTCTTAGGTTTGAAAAGATTGCAAAGGGTTGTGGAGAGACCTAACAGTCCAGTTCTTTCTACGCCTACTGCTGATCAATACACTGAGTGACACACTACAGCCAATGAATATATGGTGACCCATGTTGGAACTAGACTTCAATGTAGGAAGATGGGTAGCCAGGGAAAAGCCCATGGGCAGGTGTTTGGGAGGGACCGCCTCCTCCCTTCAAGAGATGTTTCTCCGTTTCGCAAAGTATCTTTCCTCTAAAAATCCCCATGAAAGAACTGCAGGGATGTGCATTATGTATTGACAAGGTGTGCGCACCTCGCAGGTGTGTGTTTTATTTTTTCAGGCATATCTGCATCTACTCTGGCAAGAGTTTGTCATCAGTCCCATTTAGGGCCTTATCCTGCATTGCTGCCAGAGGGTGGGCTCTGTCACCTCCAACACATTCAGACTTGAAGACACTCAGCTTCTCGCAGGAACCGTGCAGGTTCAGAATAAATGTAGACTTTAAAATGGCATTTCCTAGGAGGTAAATGTTTTTTGAAGCATGTGTCAAGGCTGGGAGTGTTGATACTGAGCCTACTCATAGGTAAAAAAACATTTTGTTTGAAATGTTGCATATTCTCAAATGTGTATTTTTGCATCAATCCCTCTAAAATTGCTCAGACCACAATAGAGGTGCTGGCTAATGATCAGAAGTATTAGCAATTATTGTTGGAAATGAAGGGAAACAGGGATATTGTGTCTTATGGGATTTCACAAGACGCAGGTTGACTATTGCTTCAGAGTACATTTTAAATTTTGCAGTGGAAAAATCAGAGGCCTTCATAGGTCTCACTGCTGCGTTACCATTGGGTGTTAGTCACATCTTTATCATACCCCTCTTCTACAACGGCAGCACCCCAGCTACCCAACCTCATGCTCTCACTAACAGAAGTTGGTCCAATAGAAGATATTACCTCTCCCACCTTGCCAACTTAACTCTGTCCATTGCTTTTACTCCCTCCACCTCCATTTCCACCCCTCACCCATGCAGTTTCTGTCCCCACTCCCTTCCCTTACTCCAACAATTTCTTCCTTTTCTCCATTAACAAATGTCCTCCTGCAAACTAAATTTTTAACATAAAATACATACACACGCAAAATGATGGCTCTACCAAGCGGTGTGCCAACTGTTACCCTGATAACCCTGCTTCAAAGTTGTTAATCCTTTCCCTCATCCTTAAAACGTTGGAGGTTTTTTTTTGGTGTGGTCTTTTTAGATCATAAACTCTTTGAGGCAGGGAACACATCCTGCTGCATGAGCACACTGCTGATCACGCAGCTGCTATTGAATAAATAGATGCAACAAATGGACCAACTGAAAATAAAACACACTCTTGGCCTTATTCATAGGAGCATTAGGAATGCTAAGAATCCCCGCAGCATGAGTAGGCATTTCATGTGTTGATGAAATTATCATTTAATTTCAGGAAAACCACATGAAATACCACACCAGCAAAGAAAAACTTCAGTGCACATTAATTCCTAACCAGAGAAGACACTACTCACTGTGAAACTAAAAGAAATGCCTACTTAAGTCAGAAGGGTTAATCTGCAAATCAGCTAGCACTAACCTCTGGGTAGCCTCCAACATCGTGCACATCAATTCCAAGTAGATGTCCAAGTCCGTGTGGCATAAATATTGCACCCAGATGAACCTTCACCATGTCATCTACATTGCCTTTCAGGATGCCAATTTTAGTCAGCTCTTCCAGATGGACTCTGTCTGCCAGACGGTGCATATCAGGCCAGCCGACCCCTTAGAGAGCAGAAAAAAGCAGTTGTGTTAACTATTTCTAGATATTTTAAAATAAAATATTCAGAAAAGCAGAAGAAATATACCCAGTGCCCTTCACATCTTTTTTTTTTTTTTTTTTTTAAAGGAAGTAGGTAGAGTATCCATTTTAGCAGGAAAACATTTCAAATAGAAACAAACAGCTAACATGGGTATGCAAAAATGGCTGATGGTCAACAAGAAACCAATGAAATATAACCGGATTTGAATAAGATTTTTTTGCTAAATTGTATGTGTTTGCTCATGTCTGTGCAAACATTAATATACCCATGAGTTTTCAGAAAGACCATCAATGGGTAAAACATAGCCAGTTATTTGAAATGCAGAGCATAAAATATTAACATAATTATATTTAATTATAATCAGTTCTCTCATGGTGAACATACTGGTTAGGACATTTGAAATGGCTGTCACTTTTCTGTGTATATACCAGATTTATAGCCTGTGTCTTTCTGGCAAAAACACTTTCCAGAAATTAATGACTCCCTTGTTCTTTCCCCCAGCAAATGGACTGTGTAAAAGTCAAGTCCTCCAGTACGTACAATAAAGGACCATTACAACATACTGCTGGTAGCCTATAAGTAGAGTATCAGGACACATTACATATCTATTATTTTTGTGTATTATACAATATCATTTCACTAAAACTGCTGAGAGGGTCTTTTCAACTGTTGGTAACACAGTATACTATCTTAATTAGTTCACCAAGGGTTTGAGTCATCATCAATAATTACAGTTGGAGAACTAAGGTAACTAGGGGTAAAGTACAGCAATGAGTATTTTCCTTTTTCAAATTTGGCATGGCTACACAAAAATCAGCAATTTTTATATCCAGCCTCCCCACTTCAACTACCATTTGTTTTACCCCAGTGGAACATCCAGCTTTGAGGTCCTGTTAACATTACTGTCATGTCATAATTACAATAGAAATTTCTGCTAAATATAATAAAGTTGCAAAGTGAGAAATACTTCACTCCCATAGCAGGGCTCAAATAAAATTCATACTTGTCGTGTGTCTTTGGAATAAAGGTCAGGAGCAGGATGAGCAGCACTGTATGTCTACTGTCATCAGATTTGTTTAGCATTGCAAACTATCCAAACATGACCCAATGCATCCCAAAGAGTTTCCACTAATAGGAACTGCTCAATTGATCATAGAGTCAAGTTAGGTGACATGCAGAATCATTTATTTCAGCTATCGGATTAGTCCCACATTGTTAGACTTTTACACTCTTTCTTCAAGTGTTGCATAGATCTGAACACTGGTTACACTAATATTCAACTCTCTAGGTTTGTCTGGTATTATTCCACAGCTACTTCATAACAGATTCCACATCTATTATATGTTAAATTGCATCAATATAATCTTGGCTGTATAGTAAATTATTTTCAGAGTGGTAGCCGTGTTAGTCTGCATCAGCAAAAAGAACGTGCAAAAGCTTACACCTAAATAAATTTGTTAGTCTCTAAGGCAGGGGTCTCCTGAGGTGCCTGTGGGTGCCATGGTGCCCGCCAGGGCGTCTAAGTATGCCCGCGTATTGGCCGGTGGACGAGCATCTGCTGAAATTCAGCAGCATTTTGGCGGCAACACCTTTGGATGACGCTGCTTGTCGGCAGCATTTCTTAGATGCTTGTCTGCCACCACGGTCCTCCGTGCCTGCCAGACAAAAAAGGTTGGGGACCACTGCTCTAAGGTGCCACAAGTACTCCTCGTTCTTTTTAGTAAATTACTGTATCATGTCTGTTTTTCTTCTGACTTTGTAGACTTAGAAGTATATGCTTCCTGTATTCAATTTCTATGTGGTAAACATCACTGTTCCCACATATCTCTGACTTCCTGACTCCCTTGGTATCAGTCTGAGCTTAGGAGGTCCAGTGATGAACCTTTCTGGTGACCTCTGGACATACAGAATTCTTAAGATGTTTGAGTCCCTGGTGTTTCATGTATTCCTTTGTTTGGTCCAAGAAAAGCATACTATGGAAGATTTTCAAAGGTACAAATGAGAGTTAAATCCCACTGATGTTCAGTGGGAACTGGGAGCCTAGTGAAAATCTCTCTTCTGCGTCTGCTTTTTAGGTTAGGACTAAGCCCTGGTCTATACTATAGAGTTAGGTTGACATAAGGCAGCTTATGTCAACCTAACTCTAAGTATCTACACTAAAACATAGCTCCCATCAATGCAACTCGCCCACTTCACCAACTTAACTCCACCTTCCCAAGAGGCGTAGTGCTTAGGTCAATGTAGTCAGGCTGACGTAGTGTCAATGTAGACACAGTGTTGCTTACACTGATTGTTGCTGCCTTTCAGAAGCTGTTCCACAATGGTAATTAAATTGGTGCCAGCGCTCCTGGTGAGGATGTGCACCGGCCACACAAGGAACATAGATTTGTGTGAAATGTCAGTTAAATCTCGGTTTCCACACATGAAAATTTGTGAAGTAAAACTAAAATGAGATTTTAAATTACATGGATTGAATTATACCTGTGTATCAAAGAAAGAATAGGCTTCTCACCCCCCTCAAGCTCTAGATAAATTTCACTCCCTGTAATTCTGCGTCACCGAACTATAACTATGTAACTTCACTTTATGGAGCACCCATTTAGGATTCTTGACATTTGGTGAGTTTCAGTGTTATTTGCACAATATCATTACCAGAAATAGACTAAGAAACTAGTAGATATGCAAAAAATGGTAGAAAAGCAGCTTTTAAACAAATAGAAAATAAAATAAAACTTTCTTGTTAACATTAGGAATGAAAAGACGTGCTGTTCACTTAAATTTTCTGGCACAACTGTGACTACAAGTTTGCTGATTGGTTCTTTTAGAGATCTTTAACTTAGACTAAACTCTCAAATTTTAAAATCAATCCTTTGATATTAGAAAAAAATCTGCATGGAGATGAAGTTGAGTAGCAATAACAATCTGCCTTGAGATACAGAATATGAATTTTTCATGTCAGCAGTTCTACTTTCTGTACATTGCTAATACACAATCATGAACGTTTCATTTAGGACCATATTCAGTGCAGCTGCAGTGGTGTAACTGAGGTCAGCATTTGGTCAGCGTATGAAATGGAAAGCTCTGAATAACTTGTTTCAATGAATTTAAAATGAGGCCTCTCCAAGCACTAACAGCATCTGGTATTTGTAGAGTATTAGAGAAAAATGGCACTGAGTAGAGCAGACTTCATGTAAACAGGCAAGGTGCAAGCTTCCTTATACAACCTTGTAGAATATAATGCACCTCAATTCTGACTCACAACATCCCTTTGCCTTTATTTGGCATATGGAATCAATTATACCAAACTACGGGTGCATTTTTGTGATGTGAAGAAGCATCCACATGAGTCAAAACAACAATCTGAAAATTACATAGAAAGTTCTACTGCTAACAACAGGCATTAGGAGACATTTTCCAACCATAAATTAAATCTTCAAAAATATACATCCTTTATAGGCAATAAAGTTTGAGAAAGTGAACCATTAAAATGCTCTAATTAAGAAGTGCTTTACTGATTATTTTAAATGCAAGTCCTAGCTGAGCATTTGAACCAACTGCTGAGAACAATTTTGGACTCTTTCTTTTAGCTGAGAAGGAATTAAATTTTTTTTTCCAGAACATTCTGTGCATCTTCTCTCCCCTGGTTTCCCACTACTGAGTGTTCCTCATATCTAGTCATGCAAATAGAAATGTATCAGAACCAAAGCTCCAGTTCGGAATGATCCTTGAGTTCAGAAAAGTTAAAGTTGGAGGAGAACTCTGAGGCTTGGGCCTATTACAATATTTAGAGGTGAGAGTGTTTAAAAAAAAAAAAAAAAGAAAAAGGAGAGAGAGAACATGAAATCTTCTTTAGTGTTGAGTCATAGGAGAGAATCACTTCAGCTCCAATTCTCTGAATCGCACTCTTGTAGCCGTAAATAGCACTGGCAAAGCACTGGCTATAGGGAAATTAAGTACTGCCTAAGAGACCCTTTTAAATGATTCATGTATCATTTTGCAAGCAGGCCTGTAATGTAAGTATTAAAATACATCGAAGATTTTTAAATGAAAAAATAAACAAAGGCCGTGAAGTGCACAGACAGCTATATTTGCTATTCCGCTGTTTGTCTTTATGTTTCATTTAATGTGTTTGTCTTAAAAGGGTGTTTGTATTTTGAACAACTCAGCTGCCTTGTTTGCTACGAGTTCAAATGGTTCTAATTCTAAACTGTAAAATATTTCACCTGCAGATTATTTTATCTGGTTAAATGTATCTTCTCTGGGGAGACAGGAACATGTTAAGACCTTTGTTAATCTACTGCACAGTAGAATGCGATCATGCATTACTGGTGTGGTAAGGACAAACACCAGCAGTTTTGAGCCAACTGGAGATATTGAACTAAGTAGAAAGAACTTGTTGCTCTTGGAGTAAAAAATGCTGGAGTCATCGTCTTGCTAGATATGAACTGATTGTCATGCTGGAGATAAGCTCGGATAATATGGTGCAAACATAGTTTTTTTTTTTTGTTTTTTTTTTAAACAGCAAATTAACAGAGTTTTTCCAGTTATAAGCTTTTCATCAAACCTTTCCTAACTGGTAACCTTAAGATAGCCTCAAAAACATTAATTTTACTATGAGAAACAAGTGTTTCAGAGTAATCTGACAAATATTTAAAAATGTTGAGCACACAGTCTACTTAAGAAACAAGTTTGGAAAACTAACTCAAGCAGGAGAGAGAGAAATTTGTATGCAAATTTTGTGTTTTTAATATATTTTAATGTTTTATATAATATAAAAACATATACTGAAAGTTTAATTTGAATCCTAAAATTGTGTTGAGTGAAACTGACAAGGGTTGCAGTTATAACTAAACAATCAAAATAGAATTATGTTTTTTTAATAATACAATGGCACATACAAATCTGACTTTAGCTGACCAGCAAGTGTCCCCCAGCAAGATTCTAAATTAATTAGAAAGTGCATCTGGGACTCTTGGCTTTTATCAGAGTCCCCAGTTTTGATACTCTGCTCTCCTGACACATGTTGGCAACGGGAACATGGAAGGGGAAAAGAAAAAGAAATATGATAGTCAAGGTTCACCATGGACAGCTGAGAGCAGAACCTTGTCAGTAACCTCTTTTCACATTACAGCAAAATCACTTAACAATTTGGATGAGACCAAGGGGAGTATAAAAGCAAAAGATGCGTGCATCAATCTTGTTCCAGCTGACAAAGCATTATTTACATGCATTATTGCAAATGTAATCATAACAATTGATTGTGCTTTAATACCATTTTGTATTAGTCCTGCATCCCCAATCACCCTCTGAAATGTTTCACTGTTTGTATTATTCAGGATCTTTATTTATCAGTTACTGAGAAGTTTATCATGGTTACCAAAATGTTATTTTTTTTTAAATGTAGAAAGGTTAGTTCAATTATTAGCTTTAAACCAATTTATAAGCTGGTTATACCGCACTGACAGATCAGGTTTAGAAAGCTAGATTGAAGCGTCCTTGGACTTTGGAAGTTAGTACCAAGAGAAGTCTGCACTCAGGAAAATCTGCTGATGATGCGTCTGCTCTATTCTTAATTCACTGCCAAATGAGATACTGTGTAATACAGGTCAGTGAACCAATGACTGAGCTTCTCACTGAAGTCCAGTTACCAAGGCTCATTAAGTTTTGATTGGTTAGTTGCCATTCAGCATGTTTTTGGGCAAAAGGCCAGGATAAAAAGCACCTTTTACAGTGATACATGCAATGTAAATATTAAAGAGTTTTAAATATACATTCTGAAATATATAACAATGACCAGGCTGTTGGGCAATTCAGATAATGGAATGTGACAGTCCAGGGATTAAGTAGCAAAAAATATAACATCAACAGTTGTTAATCTATAGAGAAAGCTACTGTGCTAAAAGTACTATTATTTTACAGTTTTGTTATATATGTGGTATAATGTGCTTAAAAATGGCACAATCAATACATTTAGCACAATTATATTTAAAAAAAAGACAGAGCCATATCTGTAGATATAGATATATATAGATATAGATATAGTTATATAATTTCCAGCAATAATCTGAAATTATCAGATACCTTTAGTTGAGTATCTAGGCATAGTATTACAGAAAAATAAAAAGACACCTATGTTTTCTTTCTTTTAGAATATTTTCCCACCAAACCCTAAATTGCCAAACTACTTTGTAATATTTTCTAAAATCTACCTTTTAAAGACTTAAAACATCACACGAAAACACTGCTCTCACTCACTCTCTCTGGAAGTTCATTTGGAGCCAAGAAGATTTTGATATAGAAAGGAGAAGAATGAGATCAATGAAGTTGAGAATTAGATACAATATTTTAATTTCATTAGATGTACTGTAACTTTGTAACTGACATTCTTAAAAGGCGGGATAATCCCATTATTTATCTTAAACAAGCAATTTACAAGAATATCACAGTAAGAAAAGGTTTTATAGTTGTTCATAAACTACTGCTATCCCTGTTATCTTGTCAACCAAGTAATCTGAGGTTATTTACTTAAGTTTTATTAGAATATAAAACAACAGTATACAAAAATAACTTGGAATTACTGCTTGGTACTTAGTCACTTCTGTTTGGAGATTGTTCTCAAAAGGTCTCACATAGTAATTTTTTTGCTGCTAGTTAGGGTATTTTGTGGTTATAATTGTGACAATGATTAAACCACAAGTGATTTTGCAGGGATTTGCCAGTACAGATGTCACAATACTTAGAAAAAAATACTGTGCAAGGTTATACTAAATTTCTCCCAAAACTGTGTTAAGGTTAGGTTATATTTAATTTCTGAGTGTCTACAAACAAGGGCAAAAGGTCCGACATCCCCTGGTAGTGCCACTAAAATGCAGACGAACTGTGCAATCCCTGTCTCAGTCAGTGAGCCACTGGAACATGTTAAGATTGGCTAGACACGTAACAAACATAGCAGACATAAAACAAAACTCCCTAAAAATGCTAAGCAAATTCTTATTAAACATTATTTAAATGTAAGATGATGCTTTCTTCTCTTTTCGTTTTGTTGAAAAAACTGCTACATTTCAGATTTTCAAAGCTTCCTTTTTGCACAACAGATCAGACAGCAAATAATTTATCAGTTTTCTAGATTTGGTTCCTAAACAACCTGGCTTGGCAAATGTCCCCTGAACATCAACAAAAACAGATTATAAAATTACATCTTATTATAAATAGCATTGTCCTGTTGTTGAAGTGGCTGAATAAACTAGTTTGCTGAGCATGTTTCTTAGCCTTCACTGGGTAGCTGTGACAAAAAATGGCAAGTAACTGCTAACAAGAATCTCTATGTTCTAAAAACAAACCAAAACAGTAAGATGTAAGGGAACTAAAATCTACAACTACATTTGATGACCAGAAGTGGGCCCAAAGTCAAATCCACAAACCTTTGAATTTTGGGGAAATTTTGTCAAGAACCCCCAAAATGTGGGGAAACTGTTACCTGATCTCAATTTTGCATAGTGGGTGCATGATTACTTATAAGTTACCTAAATGCACTACATATCCAGGTGCCTATCCTTTAGTCACACAGTTTTGAAACTTGGGCCCTATTTTGCACTGGTAACCAACAGTTTGTTGCTATATGTCAATAATGGTCAGTTACTTCTTCCATTATAAGCCCTATATTTTGATGATTTTTAATGCGTCAAGCCACCAAGATAATTCTAAACTAGGATATCGTTTTTCTTAAAACACAGTAGCCTAAGTCCACTGAATGGATACAGCACACCCCTGAGTTCCTTTTATATAACATTTTATCTGGGAGCCTGAAAAGGTGCAATTTTTGAAACAAGCTGCAGTGAAGCCCAGCAGAATGTGTCATGCTTAGTCAGTTTCACCACAAGATCTTCAACCATGCACATATTCGGGGTAAGAGTAGCAGCACGTTAGGGTTTAGTTTTAGTGGGGAAACTCAAACTTTGAAAAAAGAACAGGAGTACTTGTGGCACCTTAGAGACTAACAAATTTATTTGAGCATAATCTTTTATGGGCTACGGCCCACTTCATCGGATGCATAGAATGGAACATACAGTAAGAAGATATTTATACATACAGAGAACATGAAAAGATGGAAGTACCCATAACAACTGTAAGAGGCTAATTAATTAAGAGAAGCTATTATCAGCAGGGGAGAAAAACTTTAGAAGTGATCATCAAGATGGCCCATTTCGGACAGTTGACACGAAGGTGTGAGGATACTTTTTAACATGGGGAAATAGATTCAATTAGCGTAATGACCGAGCCATTCCCTGTCTCTGTTCAAACCTAAGTTAATGGTATCTAGTTTGCATATTAATTCAAGTTCAGCAGCTTCTCATTGGAGTCTGTTTTTGAAGCTTTTCTGTCGCAAAATTGCCACCTTAACGTCTGTCACTGAGTGATTAGAGAGGTTGAAGTGTTCTCTTACTGGTTTTTGAATGTTATGATTCCTGATGTCAGATTTGTATCCATCTATTCTTTTGCATAGAGACTGTCCGGTCTGGCCAATGTACATGGCAGAGGGGCATTGCTGGCACATCGCTCAGACACAGACAAACACCTACAAGATCTCTATCAAGCATTCTTAAAACTACAATACCCACTGCTGAAGTGAAAAAACAGATTGACAGAGCCAGAAGAGTACCCAGAAGTCACCTAATACAGGACAGGCCCAACAAAGAAAATAACAGAACCCCACTAGCCGTCACTTCAGCCCCCAACTAAAACCCCTCCAGCGCATCATCAAAGATCTACAACCTATCCTGAAAGATGATCCTTCAGTCTCACAGATCTTGGGAGACAGACCTGTCCTCGCTTACAGACAGCCCCCCCAACCTGAAGCAAATACTCACCAGCAACCACACACCATACAACAAAAACACTAACCCAGGAACCTATCCTTGCAACAAACCCTGCTGCCAACTCTGTCCACATATCTATTCAAGTGACACCATCATAGGACCTAATCACATCAGCCACACCATCAGGGGCTCGTACACCTGCACATCTACCAATGTGATATATGCCATCATGTGCCAGCAATGCCCCTCTGCCATGTACACTGGCCAAAACAGACAGTCTCTACAACAGAAAAGCTTCAAAAACAGACTCCAATGAGAAGCTGCTGAACTTGAATTAATATGCAAACTAGATACCGTTAACTTAGGTTTGAACAGAGACTGGGAATGGTTCAGTCATTACACTAATTGAATCTATTTCCCTATGTTAAAGTATCCTCACATGTTCGTGTCAACTGTCTGAAATGGGCCATCTTGATGATCACTTCTAAAGTTTTTCTCCCCTGCTGATGATAGCTTCTCTTAATTAATTAGCCTCTTACTGTTGGTATGGCTACTTCCACCTTTTCATGTTCTCTGTATGTATAAATATCTTCTTACTGTATGTTCCATTCTATGTATCCGATGAAGTGGGCCGTAGCCCACAAAAGCTTGTGCTCAAATACATTTGTTAGTCTCTAAGGTGCCACAAGTACTCCTGTTCTTTTTGCTGATACAGACTAACATGGCTGCTACTCTGAAACCTGTCAAACTTTGAAGTGTAGAAAAAACTTAGCTCAGATAATACTCAGGGCAATTTTTATTCTGTCCAGACAAAATCTTCTGTTTCTAGTAGGTTGGTCCTCTAACAGCTACCTTGATATAGTATCAAGCCTGAAGGACTCATGCACCTCCCACATCAATGAAAATTACAATGTACAACACAACAATCCCTTGAATATTGGATTGGAAGTAAAGTACTGCAGATCAGACACCATGTGAAGAACAATTTAATTCTCCCACAATGACAGTATCCAAAACTTGTATTTGCAATGTCACTGCTATAGCCAGTAAGGTGTAATGGGGAAGTTATTTTTCAAATTTAAAAATAGAAACATAAAACATAAAATCAATATTAAATAAAGAGAAATGCTAAGAACAAAAGTGAAAAAGTAAATTCAACCCCTAGTCCTTTCACACACGCTTCATTTAAAGTTGCGAATAGTGCCATTGAAGTTTATGGGAATACTCACATGCTTAAAGTTAAGCACATGAATAAATCTTTGCAGAATTTGGGTCTATTGTAGGTCTTGCACAGGCTGCAGTTCCAACTGGTCTCAGATCTCTACAATACCTAAGCCACATGGGGAAAATTCAGGGACACAATGGCAGCCTTCTCTCAGAAGTGCCTTGTTTCATAGGTTTGGGAATACTCTGTTATTTTTGCCTCTCTAATGTTGCAGTGGTCACTCTGCATGGGTCAACTGCTGTGTGTTAGTCTACAACTGAAAAGAACAGTTCCCAGTGGGGTTCGTAGTCAGAGACTCTCAGTCTGAAAGCTTGCATCTAGGGAAAAAAGGATAATCTTACATTACAACGGATTGTTTCTTGCTTTGAGGGACTGAAAGATTTGCTGAATTTGACAGAGAGTAATGCCCTTTTCTTTCATCTCCTCCTGTTAGCTAATGCTAACTCTGGGCAGTTAGTCTGTATGGTTAACAGTGACTCTCACCCCAATACAACAGGATTCACATGCATTAGTTCATAGACTTTTCTAACAATTTAAAAAAAGTTGTAAGTTTTCAATTTATCAATGAATGTTGCTTGTTGTTCAATATTAGAACTTTGTCTGCCTCCCACTTTCCAAACCCCTTCGGGGATGGACATGCCTCCTTTAGCAAACAATTTATGTTGATGAATTCTGATTTAAGTTAAAATGGGAAGCCACGATGCCTTTTCTGGGTCACTCACACAAAACTAACTCTTAAACAGAGTGCAACTTGTTTATGAACAAAGAAATAATTTTATCCTATGAACAGGAAAAGACTATAGGCATAATTCAATAGAAAATGGACAATTAATTTTGGCAACATTATATACAAACAAGAGTTAGATTCTTTCCAACTGTTTTTAACACAAGAGCACATTCTTAATTGAAAGGGAAAAAGTGTATCGCCGTGTCATCTGTTGGGATTCATTAAATATCAAGGCCTAGTTATAACACTCTGAAAGCACTTATCCTTCAGGGGAATCAATAGGAAATCCTCAACTTAAGTTATTAATGTTCTATGCCTAAGAAATATTGCCATGCTTTAGATATCACAGAAAATTAAAAATGACTTGCAGTAGTTTGCATGAAAATAAGAAAACCTGGACAGAAATAATTCTGTAATACAAGTAGGGAAGATAGAAATTAATAAACAAAAATGAAATAATCTCATGTCTTCCCCAGTCCCTCTCTGTAATGCTGCTGTCAAAAAGTCCAATTTAGAGCATGACAAAACTGTATTAATTCTTTAAAAAAAGAAACGATTGTCCTTAGAAAGCACAATTGACAGGCAATATGTGCTTATAACTCAATACAAATTTGGACTACACAAAATAAAAAATAAATAAATTTTAAATGGAAAAACCATATACTGAATCTCTCATGGAGAGAAACATATTTTAGTAAATTTATCTTGTAGTCAACAGTATTTATGAATGAGATAATTCTTTTTTAATAGGATAATTACAATGATATTCCTCATGTGTTTTAAGTGTTTTTCCTTTTTAGCAGAACACATAGGATGAACAACATTATAAAACAGCATAAGAAACTGTAATATACAGAAATAAACCAGAGCTCTTGTGAGATATGGAACTATCATGCTTCAAAATAAGTGTTTAATAAGTAATCTGTGACCTTGCAATTTCTGAATTTGCATACACTCCTGACTATGTGTGCGCTCAATTTAATAACATGGAGAACAAGTCATCAATAGTACAATATCCTATGTCAAATTCTGTAGCTATTAGAGCCTTTAACAGGTTCTTAAAATTATTTGGATTATTTCATGCCAAGATCTTATACTATCTAAACTCAACAATCTTCTCCATTCTGTTCCTTTTGGAATATACTTAAGTAGCAAAAACAGAGCAAAAAAAATTGAACCTTAGAATTTTTCAAGTTGATTTTTGTATAAAAAGCATTCTCTACATATTATTTGTATACAACAGGTGTTACTCAGCACAGTAGCTCTTGTTCTCTGAACATACGTCCTCCACCGAGTTGTGTGCCTGACCACTCAGCGACAAACCCTTTTCAAGGATGCACATCAATCAAACCTTACATTCTATTGTCTAAGGGAATCAAGACCACACCCTGTATAGCCATTACTCAGTTCTTCCCAGCCTCCAAAAGCATTAGGTCTTGAATTCTCAATCATTCACAATCAGTGTGGCTCTGTTAGAGGCAATATGTTCAGAGTACAGGAGTTGTTTTGGTAATTTGTTCTCATAAATGACATTGCCTAGAAGAACCCAAATGCAGCAGACTAGCTAGCTGTAACCTCCCTGTCAAGAAGAGGGCTGAGTTCTTCAGTCAATGTTCAATAGGCAGAACCGCTCTCCCGAAACCAAAATCAGTTCTTGATGTGACACAGAGTGATTTGTGAAGGTGCAAACCGAGCTCTACACTTTTCAGATAAGGGCACGTTACAGATACAGGCGACTGAAGTTGCCACCCTTTGCCTCAGCCCTGAAATATCTGCCATCTCATAAGATAATGTACAGCCCTATCTATTTAGGTAGGATGTGAGCTGAAGTGGCCCAACCTTTACATTTTTCTTCAAAGATCATAAACATTGGACCATCAAAAAGGTTTATTTCTAAGCGGGGATTGACTACTCTCTTGATATCCAGGACATGCAGCTCACCTTTCCAGGACAGCTTAGGGCTTTGGGGAAAATAGAGGCACTGATATGCATCGATTTAGGTGAAAATTTTAGATGAAGCCTAAATACCACCTTCTCCCTATACAAGGTGTTAAAGGGTGACCTGACCCCATAACAGCCAGTAACTCAGAGATCCTAATAATCAAGGTTATGGCCATCAGGACAAAAAACTTTCCACAAGAGGTGGTAAGTGAGTGAGTTCACATAGGATCAAAGGACCTTTCACATGTTTAGTTAGTACCTAATTGAAATTTCAAGGAGCATTTCCCCCTGTAACATAAAAGAAGGTGTCTGAAATTAGACTATAAACTCTTAAGGGAAGGTACTGTGCTTTCCTATGTGTTGTACAGCACCTAGCACATTGAGACCCCAAGCCTAACTCGAGCCTTTGGGTATTTCTCCAGCACAAATAAGAAATGACAGTGATACAACTTGCAGGCCCCTGCTAACTCTGGAGCAAAACCTCAGACACTGGCTCTGAGTTCTAACATGCAAGTCCACATCTGGATGACCTCAGGTCAGTAAAGATGCCACTGAGGGTTTGAACGTCCACTCAATAATCTACCTCCTCAACTCAGGTCTTCATTCATGGTGGTTTTTGTACCTGCCAGAGGGGGTTTCTTTGTTTTGGATTCATTGTTCCCATGGATTAATTGCCTTTTGATATGACAAGTGACCATGTGCTCACTCTGTTGAGGTATTACAGGACAACCATATTGTCCATGACTGAGAACCAGCCCGAGGGGTCCTCAGCACTAGAAAATTTACATGGAGCCTCAACTCTGAAAGGCTATCAACAGTCAAGTTTACTAATTAAGCACCTCACACTATACCAGAGACATCTGTGTCTATCATTATCTGAGGCGCTTGGTGTGAGGAGAACCTTTCCGTGACTACTTTCCCCAACATTGTGCATCATAGGAAAGTCTGACCTTCTCAGAAGGGGATTCTGCCAACTCCATCTGGAGAGGTAGAGGGGACATGGGGTTAACTCTTTTGGAAAGGAGAATGGAGGGCTCAAGGGATATGCCCACACCCCTAAATGCCAATGCCAACTTTGAAAAGGTCTGTGGCCACCAGACTCCTATATGTAGATCTGTAAATGCAATGTCATTAAGGAGAATAGCTTTCACATTGCATATAAGCTGGCTTGGTGAACAACTTTTGTGCATATCTGGAACAATTTCGCATATTTTACTGAAACAAACATCATCAATCAACAGATATGCCCAGCTGCCCAACTAATGTCTGATTGCAATTTCAGTTCAGTGGGGACTTGAGATACAATCTTGTTAAATCATACAAATGTACAGATAGGGAATTGAATGGTAGCCAAGTTGGCCTTAGCTGTTGCTTGTGAACAGTTGACTAGAGAAAGAGGAATTTAGAACAATGGACCTTACTGAAAGAGGTGTTTAATTCTCTTAATATCATATGGTGGGAAAATGAAATCAAGAACTAGAGAGCTACTGAACAACACAGAGTAGTCATTTTTGAAAATGTCCATACATTTAAAAATAATGCTTGGAATGTGATTGTATCTCACTTTACAGAATAGATGTAGGGCCTACAAGTTAAGGATCGTAGAGTATTTAACTTAAACAGGGAGAACAATGGAAGGTGCACTGTATATCCCTTATTATCTAGAACATTAATTCCAAGTAGTTTCAAAGACCTAAGTTTTAATATAAGAAATAAAAAGTTTCCATCTATCAACCTGGGGTCTAAAACAATAATACATTTAAAAGATGTAATGTCACCAGCATTATGGCCTCAAGAATTGGGATTTGGCTTGTAGATGTGTATTTATTAACATCTTCTAAATACTCATTATAATAACCAAGTAAATACCTTTATAAGTCACCTGAAACAATGGTGGTGGCATAACAACACTATCATTTGTTATAATCTTATAAAACAGACCATTCCAGCGGTTCTCAAACTGTGGGTCAGGACCCAAAGTGGGTCACAACCCCGTTTTAATGAGGTAGCCAGAGCTGGTGTTAGATTGCTGGGGCCGAGGACTGAAGCCCAAGCCCCACCACCCGGGGGCCAAAGCCTGATGGCTTCAACCTGAAGTGGTGGCGCTCAGGTTACAGGCGCCCCACCTGAGGCTGAAGCCCTGGGGCCTTGGCCCCCACGCCCGGAGCAGCAAGGCTGAGGCAGGCTCAGGCTTTGGTCCTCCCTCCTGGGGTCATGTAGTAATTTTTGTTGTCAGAAGCGGTCACAGTGCAATGAAGTTTGAGAACCCCTGGACTATTCTATAGAAATTTCCCAAATACCACAGTTTTCAGCAGTCTTGCTACTGTGTGGTGGGTCACTACTGGAACATTACTAGCCTTTAGGTAACAGTATTCACGTGAGGATGGTAAAGGGCTTTTCAAAGATGGGTAAGTATGAACCCATCTCTGACACAGGAAAACCGAAGCATAGAGAGGTGAAGTGGCTTGCAAAAGGTCACATAGCAAATCAGTGCTAGAGTGAGGAATAACTGTAGTCCCTTGGCACTAAGCAACAGACCATGCTGTCTACACAGTTTTGTTGTTTTCATTACATTTTTATTTGTACATCACAGGTCATATTTTCCTTTTATTCACATCTCTTCATTAAACTGGGATTTCAAAATGGTGTCAGAAGAGCAGTCCTGTTGTGAGATCATAATTATTTACAAGAATTCTTTGACTATTTTAGGTTAATGGGAGAGGGCAAACAGAACGCAGACCTCACTTTTAAAAATTTTTGATGAAGAGTTTTACTGGTTGCTGAAACATAGTGAGTCTAACCCCTACCCTAAAAAAAACCCAATGTACAGTAAAACTAGTTTACAAATCCAAGAAAGTGGCTGCAAAAGCTATGGATATTTGTATGGGATCAACACTAAGGCCCTGATTTATCAAGGTATATAAGCATGTGCTAACATTTAACCACATGAATCACTGAACTCAGTGGTCCCACGCTTGTGTAAGCACCTTGCTAAAACAGGGCCTAACCAAACAATAAATCATAGAACTGGAAGGGACCTCGAGAGGTCATCTAGTCCAGCCCCCTGCACTTGTGGTAGGACTAATTATCTAGACCATTCCTGACAGGTGTTTGTCTAACCTGCTCTTAAAAATCTCCCATGCTGGAGATTCCACAACCTCCATAGGCAATTTATTCCAGTGCTTAACCACCCTGACAGTTAGGAAGTTTTTCCTAATGCCCAACCTAAATCTCCCTTGCTGCAATTTAAGCCTATTGCTTCTTGTCCTATCCTCAGAGGTTAAGAAAAACAATTTTTCTTCCTCCTCCCTGTAACAACCTTTTACATACTTGAAAACTGTTATGTCCCCTCTCAGTCTTTTCTTTTCCAGACTAAACAAACCCAATTTTTTCAATCTTCCCTCATAGATCATGTTTTCTAGACCAATAATCACTTTTGTTGCTCTTCTCTGGACTCTCTCCAATTTTTCCACCTCCTTCCTGAAATGTGGTGCCCAGAACTGGACAAAATACTCCAGTTGAGGCCTAATCAGAGCGGAAGAATTACTTCTTGTGTCTTGCTTACAACACTCCTGCTAATACATTCCAGAATGACGTTCGCTTTTTTTGCAACAGCGTTATACTGTTTACTCACATTTAGCTTGTGGTCCACTATGAACCCCATATCCCTTTCTGCAGTACTCTCTCCTAGGCAGCCATTTCCCATTTTGTATGTGTGCAACTGATTGTTCCTTCCTAAGTGGAGTACTCTGCATTTGTCCTCAGTGAATTTAATCCCATTTACTTCAGACCATTTCTCCAGTTTGTCCAGATCATTTTGAATTTTAATCCTATCCTCCAAAGCACTTGCAACCCCTCCAAGCTTGGTATCGTCCGCAATAATAATTATAAATATCCATTTAAACATGCCTATATCTTTGTTAGTTTGGAGGCAGAAATAACCTATTTGGGAGTACTCGTATTTTAGGTGAACGTGTATGAGAAGATATTTTATTAGGAGACTAGTTATGTGTGTCCATTGGGGCTCTTAGCACTGCCCATTATTATGCTTTCCTGAAACTTCTCACTTTAAAACCTGGCTTTCAGTTGCTCATTAACTTCACCAAAGCTTAATTATTTGGGTTAAAATTTTCCATCGGGGGTGACTGCCTCCAGCTGTTTATTTTATTCTATTATTTATTTTGAAATTTCAGTCAAAGTGTCTCAGTCATTTCTGAGAATGAGGCTAGAGAAAGATATATTTTGTCCTTGTTAAAAAATTCTGGAGACCTTTTCTTTGAGAAGCTCTAGTGCCCCCATGCATTGGAGCAAGGACTTGAAATGTGGCAGGAGCTGGTCTTTGTGTTAGGAATGGGCCTTTTGCTGTTCAGAAAATCTGCCCAAATTTGGCCAATTTAAAAGCCTTTGAGAAAATTCCAGCTTGTGCATGCTCAGTCCAGACTTGAAAGAGCATGCAGCTAAATTCCCTGAAGATTCCATCTGCAATGAGCAGGACCCGCGTTAGACTTGCTGGAGCCCAGGGCAGAAACTAAGGAGTGAGCCCCACCGGCCAGGGCCAAAGCTGAAGCCCGAGCCGTCACCTAGGGCTGAAGCCTGAGCCACCTGGTGTCTCTGCTCCCCACACCCCACAAACGTTCCTCTGCGCTCCCCTAGGAGAGTGCGCCCCCCCCCCCCCGCCAGCTTGCAAACCTCTGCTTTAGTGTGATTTAGTTCCACTTTTAGGGATTACTGTAATATTTGCATTACCCACAGTGATTCCGTAGATGTGTTGTAACTTAGCTTCGTTGGGCCCCAGGCAATTGTCCTGCTTGCTGCCTCCTAATGCCAGCCCTGGCAATGAGCATGCTCAAGCCCTCTCCAACTTCTTCTGCAATTGCTGCTCTGGTCTGCGGAGGGGTAGGCCAGGTCTGGGTCCAGACATTGGAACTGTAAGCAGGGAGAGACTTTCTCCTGTGCTCTTGGTATGGAGGAAGCTGCCTGATTCAAATGCAAAGGTGACAAGAGTACTCTGAAAAATCATGATTTAGGCATCTCAAACCCAAAATTAATGGATACTTTTGACCTTAATTTCTCTGCCTCAGTTCCCCATCTGTAAACCGGGGATAATACTACACCTTCACCTCACAGGGGTGTTGTGAAAATAAACTAGTTAATATTTCTGAGTAATTAGATATTATAGTGATGAGAACCACTGAAATTAATAAGGAAGTTAATAATTCTCTCTTCAGAGCAGGTGCAGCAAATAAGACATGGGGCTGTACACTTAATAATGAGGATAAAAAAATATAATAGCTGCTCATTAAGTGTGCACCATCCATTATGTGCACTTAATAAGGCAGGGGGTCTGTGGCAAAAATTGTATGTGATCATGTATCTGTGTGTGTGTGTATATGCATATTAAGATTTGTATTCGAGATACAGATATTTGAAGCAAATACCTGATGAATCATGAAATAATTAAATTATGTAAATTTCAGGACTTTATCTATATCTATATCTGTCCCCATATTTCCCTTCTGATTTTTTCCATAGATTTAGCTGAGATGGTTATGAAACATTAAGAATATAACAAGTAGAAATGCAGTTTCTTTCCATTGCTATTTTTGGAATATTTTATCATTAACCTATCAAGAAAATTGATACAAATGTCTGCTCTAATCCCATTCAAACGTCCCTTTTCGAATTTTTCTCCACAACTACTATTCTTCAAACTTTCATTTTTAATCAACAACGCAGTTACATTTTTTTTTCTTGGTAATATAGCTATCATCAAGTGGTTCCAAGGTTGCTGCTTGTGCAATAGAATTGAATATGCCTTTTTTCCTACAGATCAGTTTTGTGGCATAATCGCTGTTGTACTTGAGTTACAATTCCATCATGATGGTTTCTCAATTTGCAGAACACAGTATTTGCAACCCACAGGGATTTTTTCTGTTTTGTTTTTGGATTGGAAACTAGGATATACAAACTTCTGAATTATATGTATTTTGACCCACACAGAGAACAGAGTCAAATGAATGCTTTGCTACAATAGAATCTGAAGCTTTGGGAACCTTCTGAAGTTATTCTTTAATAGCAGATTAGATTTAATAGAAACAAACAGAAGCAAAATCAATTTTCAGAGATGATATCACTAACCTCATTTGAGGGCCAAAGTTTCAAAAGTTAATTCCTAAATTGCACCAGTAAAAATCCTGTACACACTATTTTGCAGTGCTAGCTTTCTTTAGCAGCACGTATTCTCCGTAAAGATGATGTGATGTAACCAAAAAGAGCATTTATTTTATATCTTTATATAGTAATAACTTATTTTTATTATCATAGTATCTAGAAGCCCTAGCGCTCTCTCTCTTTCTAATATTCTGAAAATAGTTCTTTACTGGCATCTCTAACTTCTGTAAAGGCTAGTCAAAGTCCCAGTTCTACAACTGGAGAGAAATATCATTTTCTACAGAAAAAGTAGCTGCTGATTTTTGTTGTGTATGTAAATTCTTTTTCTGGAGCCTGCCACATTAGGGGTTTGTAATCGTATGATTTTCTTTACATAGTAACACTTGGAAATGGAGGTAGAAAAAAAAAGCAGAAGTGAAATGAACAAGGACTTTCAGGATCCAAAAAAGGCTGATTGAAATATGCTGGAGCCTGGCTATATTTAAAAGACCCTTGAATTGACAAGTTTTTTGCTTCCTGTTTCCTAACAGGCAGAACTATAATGCTTTACATTTTTAGGCGGAAAGGAGATAATTTCTGTTTATTTCAAAATATTATAAAGATTACAGCTCTCTCCCTCACTCAGGTTCCTGAACATTTTCATTCCTCCTCTATGATTTTATTGAAATTATTTGACCAAACTGTAGTCAACACAAGAGTTATTAGAACTGGTCAAAACAATTCAAAGGGAGGTTTCTTTGGTAAAAATGACCTTCTATTTGGGAAAAAAAAGGTTTTGTTTTTGAGGATTTTTCACCAAAGTCAGGTCTCCCACCCACGCCATCATCTCTCCCCTCAAGTTAAAAGTACAGTTGGGAAAATAAAAACTTTCAATAACAATTTCAATAATGTGTTTGATATTTTTAAAATAAAAAAAACTGTGAATAAAAAATGTCAGTCTGTTTTGTTTACTTCAAAATGGAAATGTTAACATTTTAATCAAAACAGGCTTCCATTTTTCAACAGCTCTACTTTTCATGCATGTTTGTAGAACACAGGTAATCAGTGCTTCTGCAAATTCTTTTCACTTAACCGCCTTTATAACATGCTCCCACATCATTTTCAGCAGTAAAGATTATTAGGACTATAATGTGGCCAGGGAAGAACACATAGGAAGGGAAAAAAGGGTAAAGAAACCCACGAGGTTCTGCTCTCACAGCTTCCTTCATGTTTACTGCTCAGGGAAAAGGGTTCAGGAGCTGCTCAGGGAAAAGGGTTCAGGAGCTGCAACAGCCCTACAAACTCCCAAAGGGTTTTGTCTCTACAGTGGAAGATTTTGTATTTTCATGGACACTTCCCATGATCACAGTTACATGGATGCATCATAATATTTTGGTACATACTGGCAGCAACATCAAAACCAGTCTGCAGCACATGCATTCAATCTGCTTTATGTGCCACTTTTTGCGATTACCAGCCTTAAAAATGTACAATAAATATATTTGCACCAATATTCCAACTAGACAAGAAGCTAAAAGCAACATGGTGTTTTCAGGAAGAACAGTAAAGATTTGATACCAAATATTTGATTAGCAATATTAAAATTTAAAATAAATTCATCTGGAAGACTGTTTAGGGGCTTGGTACATTCACAAAGCTGGCTGAGAACCTGGCAAGTAGTTTCAGAAATATAACTTAATTCTGTGACCTTGTTAAAGTAAATGGGTAAGTTAATTTAGAAAATCTCTATATTATTATGAGCATAACATTGCTTTAGGTTTCAACTCCCAAAACTAATAAGCAACATACTAGAAATTAACTTTATCAATACATATTAAATGAAGCAATTAAAGCTTGCAATAAAATGTAGAGAAAAATATGAAGACTGGATGGAACCAGGACTTTGAGGGGGAAAATTAGATAGATGATGGAGTGTGTACATCATTATTAAAATGGCAAATACCTAGACTTCATATCCAGATAATCTTGGCTTGAAGTGCAACAATAAAATCCTATCTGGATGTGCAGCCCTTATGTGTGCAGCCAGCTTGTATAAGAGGGAAATAACATGTCCTAACTGGCAAACTAAAAAGCTTCCCCACTCTAAGGTCTGGTGGTTGAAAGCTAGTAAGGTAATGTTAAAGGAGAAATGTACTTTGTGCATTAAGTACATTCTCCACTAAAGCTAGTCTATGACTAATACTTAGAAATGTTCAAGTACCTTCACCATTAAAATATTCAAGCTCACAAAAACAGCTTTAAAAGCATTTAGCTCTAAAAGCATTTATTTGCTGAACTGAATGAAAACAGAATGACAAAAACCAAGATTTTCACTGCAGTGTTTTCTGCAATTACTGCATGCAGATGCTTCAACTATGAAAATGTACAATTCACTAGATGAACTGGCTCACATATAATTTAAGGACACAATGCATAATATTCAATAGTCTGTATTTTCTGATGCCCTCTAAGGTAATTAAGTATATTCCCAATACATATTCACTCACTTTTTAAGCAAAAGTTTTTTATTTAATTAACCTGGAAACTACAAAACCTAAATGCTTGAAATAAACTTGCATATTGCGCAGTTTTGAACCTGGCAATACTCACTAAAATCCCCACAAAATGTTGCCAATTTAAATTGATATAACAACCACCACTGCCACCTTTAAGGTATTCAGAGAAAAATGAATATTAATTAATACAGATATTTCTCAACGTATGTTATTTCCTGACAATACTGGGCTGGATGAGCAATATATATGATCATTTCTATGCTCCACTAACAGCTATTTAAACTTAGCAATAGGACTCTCACCATACAATTTTATTTTTATTAAACTATGATCTGGTGATCAGTTTCTTGCTTTTTCCAACCCTTTGAGTCCCAGCATAATTGTTTTGACAGCTTGAATGATCCCACTAAGCTTGTCAATTTCTGTTGACATATAGCAATCTTTTACCTGGTTTGATTGCCTTCATTACAGCACGAGATGACTTAAGCACTGCTTCATAGATGGCCCTCTGGTCAGGAGTGAACTTTCCATTTGCTGGAAAAGTGCAGGTAATGTCAGAAGCATAGCAGTAATATTCTCCTCCCATGTCAAACAAGCTGAAAAGAAAGGGGGGGGGAAATGTGAAAAATGAAATGCCAGAGTAGTAGTAGTAGAACAAACATACATTTCTTTACATTCCTGGTTTAAATAAAGCCAGATTAGGCCAAAATTATCACCACCCAAAAGCGCTGTTCTGTGACCTAAGTGAAATGAGTTGGTAGTTGCACAGTATTTCCTTGTAGGCAGGTATTCACATCACAGAGAACATGAACAGGCACCCTTGCTGGAAATTTCAGCACAAGGTAAAAAGAATGAATGGGGATGAAGGCAGTTCCTTTAAAAAAAAGATTTAAAGGCATCCATGGCAACCTCTCAAGTTATAGCTCCTCTGACAAAATGGGATATTTTTGTGACTTTTTTTTTAATGAATCCTGTGTGCATCTCAGTTTCCCACTGTACTTTGCAATGCTATCCAGTGGGGTGGTGGTAGAGAAGGGCTCTCAGGGCATCACAAGAGACAGTTGGAGAGTGTGTGTTGCTTTGCTGTCTGGAATGCAATGAATGGGTTGTTAAGGAACTGTCTGGAACCTGCTGAAACCAACCCATATCAATGCAGAATCTGAAAGAGACAATGGGAAGCCCCAATGACCAGATCATGCCCACCTACAATCAATGACCAAGAAGAAGGAGGTTTTCCCTTCACCTCTCAGCAGGGTAGCTGAACAGAGACCAGCTCGAACAAAAGGACTGAGAGGTGACAAGCAAGGTATAAAGAGGGGGCTTCTGGAAGAGGCTAGCTGCTCTCACCTGGGACTGACAAAGAGGTCAGAGAAGAACACAACCTGAAATAGAATCCATTACAGCTTGGCTAGTGGATTGCTCTGGCTTGGCAGAATGGACTATGTCTTAATGTTTATTTCTCTGTGCTAACCTAAGGAATTCTGATGCTGTGTTCCAATTGACTACAAAATCCTATTGCTTTAGAAATGTTGCCTGGTGTCACTGCAAATACTTGATGAGGTACATTGGTCCCTGAAGAATGTAAATGTCTCTGACCAGGAGCTCACAGTGTGAAGCAGAAGTGTTTGTGCCTAGAGACTCAGTCTTGGAGGTGAGGCTGCATGGCCTACCCTGAAGGAAAAATGAGACCCTTTGCAGTCTCTATTACTGAAGGGATTCCTCCAAGAGACTGTTTAAAAGCTAGAGTGTAGCACCGATCCTGTGGATTTGTGACAACCGACATGAGGAAGTTTTCAGATGAAGAAACATCTACTTGTATCTCACTGAAAAGAAGCTAGGGCTTTTCAGGGAGGCCAGCCCCAAAACTTAATAGAGTATAAACATAAACATTAGACATAGTCCATTAAACTATGGCCATTTGCATCTAATTGTCAAAATCTATTTCTTGTTTAAACTCAATTTCTCTGTTAAAGGTTGAATGCCACTGCTCTGAACACTCATGTCCCTTTAGGACAAATTTGTCCAATAGGACTTTAAGAAACACATTATCTGCATTTTGAGGTGAACCAACCAGAAGAGAGCATTTAATACATCTTTCTGCATCAAAGACAGAAAACACTGGAGGTTTTTTTTTCTTTTTTAAGCACTTAATAGGAACAGTTTTACTGGGGCAATAAAACTTGTGCTGCCCTTTGAGAAATACATTTATTCCACATATGAATCAACCATTTACCATTTTAGGACTACAGCTTAATTCTTGCTGATTTCTAAGTGGTACTCTGTGTCCTTGTGACAGCCAGATTACACATTTGCAATATTGTGCCAGTACAACTTTCTGATATGGCACTGCCTCAGTTTCAGCAAACCTTAAAATTCAGCAGCAAGGCTTATCACCCCCAATCACCCCCCATGTAATGGGTGCTCTCTCACAATCAATGTAAGACTTTGTATGGTCTTGACCCTTAGCACTTAAATTATCTCCTCATTTCCCATGTAATGAGCCACAGTTGGATATCTGCTGATATAGGTCTTCTCACTGCTCCTATGCAACAATTACTATTTCAAACAATATGGATTTTAGAGCTTTTAGCTAGTGTGTGTAAAGTTACTGAATTCTCTTTCCCCAGCAGTTCATAGTGGAGTCAATTAAACAAAATACTTTTGTCCTATTTTGCTTTTTTCCCTCTTTTCTGTTTTAAAACTCAAATACTTTAATTTACATTATCTGTGCAATGCTGTGAGGTACCTTGGTATAAAGAGCAATATGTAAGCTCATTTTATTATTATACAACCAAAGAGGAACATCTTTAGTTTCAACCAACATTCACCCAGTGGGCTTCAAGTGTTATACACTTGTTAAGTGTCGATAGCATCTCCTTCTATGTTAGCCAGAGCCCTGTATATTCCACAGCACAATGGGTCCAGACTCTATCGCAAGCCCCTTTAAAATCTGCAGCATTGTCAATTGATCTTATCTCCATGAAACAGAATAACCTTCATTCCAATTCCATTCCACCCCAAACATACATGATTATGGCTCACAGTTGAAAATACTCAGTCATGAAATATTTGTCAGTGATTATTTTCAGCAATTATTATTTTTGATGCTAGGTGGTTTTTTTGGGCTGTGTTCTCCACATGCTTGGGGAGAGGGGAAATTATAGTAGGCTCAGTGATTCGTCTTTTCAGTTCCCCATTCATTGGCTGCTGCTTTATCCTCTAGGCTGCCTAGCCTGCATTCCTGGCTCCATGACCCTTTCCCTGGTTCTATAGAACAAGTGAAGGGAGAACGCACTGTAATATAATTAATTAATTCTCCTCTGTGGAGAAAGTTACAGAAGAGGCCACTCGCAGGCAGGTCTCAGCAGGACAGGGAGATAAAACAAAATATTGGATGCCTGTCCACTGCAATAAATGCATAATTTTGTTGTATCTCAGAAAAATGTCACACTCCATGGCTACACAATACTGGAGGCCAAGGGTTACCAGGTGAGGTGACTGGGGCAGTTATCATCTATCATTCATTCTTTCAGGAGCTATGAAGGCTCAGGATGGACACTTATAAACTCAAAAATGTGAACTCTTTGCAACCATAACTATTAAAAACTTGTTTTTAAATGGACGCAGGGCTTCTGGAGCACAAGACATTTGCCTTAGAATTCATCCCCTTGCCAACATCCTTGATTTTGTGATCACGAAATAGATACAGTCCTGATACCACCAAACAAAAGAAAAAACAAACATTTGAACATATTAAATTAAATTAGAATCAACTAAGTATTTGCCAGAATTAAATATGAATCTTTTAGGTGGCAAATGTACTTATTAAGAGTCATTAATGTACACTCTGAGGGTGAAAACCTGGCCCCATTCAAGTTAATGGCAACATTTCCATTGATTTCAATGAGGCGAGGATTTCATCCTGAGTTACTACATTATAAACAAATTCTATTAATCCCTTAGCTCTCAAGCAACATGTGCTTCTTTATAGGCATGCATATAGGTCTCTCTTGGGTTTTTGGTAAGATATTCAAGCAACATTTCTGAGACACATTCACTTCAGGTTAGTCTATACTACAAAGTTTTGCTGGCATAGCTATGTTGGCTAGGAGCATGAAAAAAATTACACCCCCTAGCTGACAATGTTTTGCTGGCAAAACCACTAGATGCAACTATGCCGACAGATGAGTGCGCTGTTGGCTTATATAATGTTGTTCAGGGATATGGTATAGCTCAGAGGTCCCCAATCTTTTCCGGGTGGCGGGCACTGGACGACGAGCCACCGAGGACCATGGCCAGCGGACAAGCATCTGCCAAAATGCCGTCGAGAAGCGGTAACATCAAGAGGCGTCGCCACTGAAATGCCGCCGAAAATCAGCATCATTTCAGCGGCGATGCCTCTTGATGATGCCGCTTTTTTGGCAGCATTTCAGTGGATGCTTGTCCGCCAGCCAGTACATGGGTGCACATAAATGCCCCAGCGGGCGCCATGGCGCCCATGGGCACCATGTTGGGGACCACTGGTGTAGCTGATATCCTGGCCAAAGAACTCCTGCGGACTTATGCTGCACCTCCAGGGGGCTTGTGGCTAGCTGTAACCACATAGACTCTATAACTATAAATCAAGTTAAATACATTTGTACTAGTAGCCACTGACATAAATTAAAGTTTCTGCTTTGATATTTTAGTTCTACGAAAGTTGCTGTAAGGGAGGATATTTATTTTAATATTAATAATGTAAATAACTTACTTTGTAATAACTTAATACATACATTATTTGACTGAAATCTGTTCCATTCTTTTGTGACTATACAAAAAGTTGTAATAAAATAATGTGTAGAAAGATGATACTAGAGATACCAGATAAGGCCTATTTCAAATCACTCAAATGACCAAAGAGGTCACACCAGCATATCAGAAGGGAATAAACAAGTACTGTGTGGGAAAGACATTACATATCCATTGAGATTGATATTATCAAATATGGAAAGCAAGTAGATATCTGCCAGGGTCTCAAATCTTGTGGTTCGGTTATAGTGAAATAATTACAGTATGAGTTAGTACCAATCATAATCCTACTATTAAGATCTATATTGAAATTCATAACATATGACAGATTGTGTGATTTGGTTTGCATTCAACAAGGCAACAGTTCTGGTCCTACAGAAGACAAAGTTAAGTTTCGCCATTTGTAGGGGAAAATAACTATTAAAGTTATTTTATAACTTTAATAGCTATAAAATATTATAACTATATTCCTATATTCCTTTATCAAAGGAAAAAATGGTGCGTTCCCTTTGATTCTTTATGATGTATGGGTTTAAGTTTGTTTTCTGCTTGTTTTTTAACCCTAGAAATATCTCTGACCTTATTTTCACTGTTTCAGCTAATGGTCCCCCATGAAGGGCCCCAGAAACAAAGCAAGAGCTCAGTTGTTCATTGAAAAAAATGGGAGTGCTGAATCATTAACAAAGCTCTCTCTTTCCAAGAGTTTGTGAGGTGTTCAAGTTAAATAGGTTTTAATGAAAAATAAGAGGTATGAGATTTGTAATAGTCTGACTACAAATCAATTGCTTATTTTAAAAAAGAAATTTAAGATTAAAATATCATAATCCCACAAGTTCTCCACTTGCATAGGAGGTTTTTAAGAAACAAGTAGAATTATATAACCAAACTTACTTGCAGTTTGTCTTTATGTATCAAATGAGCAAGTACCCCAGTTATTTTTTCTTTATAAGTCACCTTAAAACACTGAGTCAGAACATAAATAGCCCAATTCTCTAGCTCACATGGGACTATTTTGAGACCCTGACTTTTGAGATAACTAGGGACAGATGGCTAAATCTTGTGTCGTAAAGTGCCTTGTGGCTAAGCCAATGAATATTTTATATCTCCAATTAATAAATGAATTATAATTTAACTTTAATACAATGGGTTAAAACTGAACAGTCATAATTACTACTTAATGTTATATTACAATAATGCCCAAAGACCAATCAGGCACTGTACAGATATATACAAAGATGAGGTTAAATAGGTTTTAACAAAAAATAAGAGGCACAAGATTTTCCATAGTCTGACTAAAAATCAATTGCTCATTTAAAAAAAAAAGATTAAAATGTCATAATCCTACTAATTCTCCACTTGCCGTACCCCAACGAGTTTACAGTCAAAATGCATAAATCAGACTGTAAATCCATGCTCTGTGTGGGCAAACCTCTGTGTCCATGCAGGACCCCACTGAAGTCAATGTTGCTTTGCCTGGATGCAAAGGTCCACCCATACGCAGCCACTTGTAGGATCTGAGCATTAGAAATAAAACTCCTGTTTGGAAGATTTAGCTATGAGAATGTAGGCTCATGTTATTTAGGAAATTCTCACATAGTTAATCATTAAATTAGTGTGTGTGTGCGTGTGTGTGTGTGTGTGTGTAAAGACATGATATTTTCTAGATTATACACAATTAAAATGTGAAATATATTTTTAAATATAAAACGTTTATTTTATTGAAGAATTAAAGTTGTAGAAGAGAAGCCATTCCCACAACACAAAGACAAGCAATTTTACCATTATTTCACAAAATGGTAATTACATATGAGCTCAAACCAAAACCCAAGAGCAGTAAAACCCACAACATTGCTGAAGCTGGATATTATATTTATGGTTCAGGCTCATTTCTAAACAGTAGCAAACTAGACAGCATATATATAAAAGTGTTGGCAGATGGAGAAAGTGTTTGATGTAATTATTAATATTGTTCTCAGTAAAAAGGTGCCATGTTCTTTAGGGTTGCATTCTAGATAGTACTGGACCCTGAGAGTGTGAACCAATCCCAAATTCAGAGGACAGACACTAAAAATTTAATTTTGTGAAATTCAAATTTTCATAGTACTTGGGATTTTCAAAGACGCTGAACATTGGCCTAATTTTGCTTACACTGAAGTCAATGAAAGTTTTACCACTGATTTCAATGTGAGCAGTTAGGCCAACACTGTGTTCTTCTTAAAAACCTGCCTACTAACTATCTGAACTTTGCATTGTCTCATACATTCAACCTTGTAACAATTTTAGAGCCTGAGCAGAAATTATTTCCTCTCTAGTCACATAGATGTTCTGCATTTTTTGGTAATTTATTCTTATATTTTTACCGCCTATTAGATCTTATATGATAACAGATGTTTGACCAGTTACAAATCTTTCACAAAGGAATAAAATTCTTGCTTTGAAAGACGAAAGCATTCAAGTACTTATCCTTATGTGTTCAAGTTTTAATGTATTAGGATTAATTATCCTCCTGTTTGTGGTATATAAAGCTGTAATGTTGCTAAGTAAAGGCTGCCGACTCAGTATAATTACAATTCCAGAGGCATTCCATAATTTCCATAGATTAACAGGTTTCAATAAAGGCAATTAGGATTTAAATACACCACAATTAAAATAGCCAAAATCTTAAGGTTTTAAAAAAAATTTTTTTTAACATTACTGTCATCATAGAGTTTTACTGGTTTTCTTAAACCAATTATAATTACAATCACCAAACAATATTAATAAAGAAGGCTGGGTTACTGCAGAACTGAGTAATGGAAAATAACCAAGTAGATGCTACACAGGAATAAAAGTTACAGACCAGGCACTACCATTTGAGTAGGCTCTTGGGTTCTGGAAAGCCAACTCGTGCAGTGTACGTCACAGTTATTTCCTTAATTGCTCACACCTACTTGGGAGGGCTGATGGCCTGACCAGATGTCAGACAGCCTGTTGCAGGGACACCAGCAGCCTCCCCTTGTATGAGGGTTAAGGGCATCTGGAAAAGGCACAGGGCTGTCTGCCTGCTGTACAAGATGTTAGATGCCCCAACCCTTCTTTTTCCAGCTCCCTTAGAGCATGCCTCCCCATAAATCCACTTCCAACCCATTTACCAGGGAACTGTATTTCCTCAGTAACTAGTACCTGCACCAAGATCTGCCACACCTGCCACCTACTAAGTTGTGACATCTCAACCTAAGCACCAGGTCCATGACCTGCTGTGAGGAAGATGAAAAAACCCCAGCCTGCCGTGGCCAACCTGGAGGTGAGGGAAACATTTCTTCCCAGCCCCAAAAGAAAAAAGGCAACTAGTGCCAGCCACAGCATATCATAAAACTCAGTCCTGTTCTGGGTTGAGGGTAGGTGCTGCTGATCTGAGAGAGAGATCCCTCTGGAATGTATGAATGGTGGGTCAATGCCCCCACCTGGTTTGGCCATTTCCTGTTCCCCCCTCCTGGCCTCCACTCAGGTGTGTCCCTGTTTCCCCTCCCTTAGACCCCAAATGCAGGAAGGATCCTTAAAGGAGTATCATCCTCTTTTTTCCTGATACCCAGGAAAAAAATCAGCACATTCAGTTGCGATAGAGCACACTGACCGGAGACTTTAAAAGCTATATTTTCAGACAGACACACGAATGCCCACTAAATATGTGCAACTACTGCGATTGTGTGTATGACCGCAGAGTATTTACTGTTACTAAATGTGGCAATTGCATAAACACACTAGACCAGTGGTGGGAAACCTGTGGGCCGCATGCGGCCCACCAGGGTGAGCTGATTGCAGGCTGCCTGGGAACAGCGAACCACGGCCACTGGGAGCTGCGGGGTACCGTGCCTGCGGATGGTCAATGACTGCAAAATGTGTCGTGGCCCGCAATCAGCTTACCCTGATGAGCTGTACGTGGCCCGCAGGTTGCGCACCACTGCACTAGATGAACAACTGTGCCTATCATATTGAGCCTAGAGGACTTCTTGATCAATTTATTTTTAAGAATAGTTCGATGCACAGTAACAAATGTAACAACACACCATACATTTAGTGTTCTTAATTTTCAGTTTTTATTTGGAAAAAAAGGGGGGGGGAATTTTTCAGTGTTTATTTTCCAAACATTAAAACCAGGATGAAATGGGGTTAAAAATAAAATCGTGGGGGAAAAAAGAAAACCAAAAAGCTTTTGTAATATGCACATTTTCCAATAGTATAATTGAAACTTTTTTTTAAAATGTACAAAGGTATGCATTGTCTCTCTCAGAGCTAGTAGTTTTTCCAGAAATCCTGGTTTGCGTATGCTCACATAATTTTCTTCAAAATATCCTCACTCATGTTGAGCCTTTTGCGGCCTTGGAGGTAGTCCAATTTTGAAATATGCATCACTAGATCCAGTGGATACACTCAAAGCTCACCATGCCATTTTGCTGAAGTGTGTCTTGAGGACTGTTCCACAAAGCCAGCACATCCCAGTTTTGCATTTTCAGGGTTACGCGAGTTCATGTAAGTAGGAAATTTCCCTTTCAGATTTGAAATTTCATCTTTAGTGGCAAATGATTGAAACGCTCTGTCATAACGGTCATAGTCTGCTGCAAAATTCACCTTGAGGAAGGGGTGCAACACCTGGATGACATTCCAAAAAAAAAATCTTCGGTACCAAACACTTCAGGGTTCAGATTACAGGCCACAGTCATCTCCCATTTCTTGCTGAGCATTGTGTTGAAGGTTTTGAATGCTTTTTTGGTTCTCTCATGTTCTGGTGTCAGAAGGATTTCCTGAAACAGCTGGGTTTTCTTTCCATATGTTTCTCCTGCAGCTTTCGTGCTCAATTCAGCTGAGATTTTGGTTGTCAAGATCCAGTAAATGTCTGTATTGGCAAATGTGTTGGAAGTAGTCAGAGAAAACTCCAGTGTTTTCTGTGTGTCACACAGTGATTCCAAGTTTTTAACAGTAAACATTACCTTGGTGCACAAAATCTGGTGATCATTTTGGTTATTTGCCAGGCTCTTCAAAGTTTCTGCTTTAGAACCAACCAATTTAGGATGATATAGGAGAGGCATTACCACAGTCTATGCATTATATTTATGACAGTCAGCAAAGTACAAGCTCATTTACTGATGTGGCACAACAGGGGTAGGTAATCAACACTCTGCACTCATCTCGCACCGTGTAAAACAAAGCCTTCAACTTGTTCGCGTGCTTGAAAACAGCCCTGAATGAAACGATGCAAGATTTCACGTCTTTCATTTCTTCTGTAGCAGTAGATGCTAACAGTGCGACATTAATCAGGTGAGCAGGACTGGTAATATGTAGTAGAATCATAGAATATCAGGGTTGGAAGGGACCTCAGAAGGTCATCTAGTCCAACCCCCTGCTCAAAGCAGGACCAATTCCCAACTAAATCATCCCAGCCAAGGCTTTGTCAAGCCTGACCTTAAAAATCTCCAAGGAAGGAGATTCCCTAGGTAATCCATTCCAGTGCTTCACCACCCTCCTAGTGAAAAAGTTTTTCCTAATATCCAACCTAAACCTCCCCACTGCAACTTGAGACCATTACTCCTTGTTCTGTCATCAGGTACCACTGAGAACAGTCTAGATCCATCCTCTTTGGAACCCCCTTTCAGGTAGTTGAAAGCAGCTATCAAATCCCCCCTCATTCTTCTCTTCTGCAGACTAAACAATCCCAGTTCCCTCAGCCTCTCCTCATAAGTCATGTGCTCCAGCTCTCTAATCATTTCTGTTGCCCTCCGCTAGACTCTTGCCAATTTTTCCACATCTTTCTTGTAGTGTGGGGCCCAAAACTGGACACAGTACTCCAGATGAGGCCTCACCAATGCCAAATAGAGGGGAATGATCACGTCCCTCGATCTGCTGGCAATGCTCTTACTTACACAGCCCAAAATGCTGTTAGCCTTCTTGGCAACAAAGGGCACACTGTTGACTCATATCCAGCTTCTCGTCCACTGTAACCCCTAGGTCCTTTTCTGCAGAACTGCTTCCTAGCCATTCGGTCCCTAGTCTGTAACAGTGAATGGGATTCTTCCGTCCTAAGTGCAGGACTCTGCACTTGTCCTTGTTGAACCTCATCAGGTTTCTTTTGGCCCAGTCCTCTAATTTGTCTAGGCCCTCTGTATCCTATCCCTACCCTCCAGCGTATCTACCACTCCTCCCAGTTTAGTGTCATCTGCAAACTTGCTGAGAGTGCAGTCCACGCCATCCTCCAGATCATTAATGAAGGTACTAAACAAAACCAGCCCCAGGACCGACCCTTGGGGCACTCCGCTTGAAACCGGCTGCCAACTAAACATGGAGCCGTTGATCACTATGCGTTGAGCCTGACGATCTAGCCAGCTTTCTATCCACCTTATAGTCCATTCATCCAGCCCATACTTCTTTAACTTGCTGGCAAGAATACTGTGGGAGACCATATCAAAAGCTTTGCTAAAGTCAAGGAATAACACATCCACTGCTTTCCCCTCATCCCAGACCCAGTTATCTCCTCATAGAAGGCAATTAGGTTAGTCAGGCATGACTTGCCCTTGGTGAATCCATGCTGACTGTTCCTGATCACTTTCCTCTCCTCTAAGTGCTTCAGAATTGATTCCTTGAGGACCTGCTCCATGATTTTTCCAGGGACTGAGGTGAGGCTGACTGGCCTGTAGTTCCCCGGATCCTCCTTCTTCCCTTTTTTAAAGATGGGCACTACATTAGCCTTTTTCCAGTCATCCAGGACCTCCCCCATTCACCATGAGTTTTCAAAGATAATGGCCAATGGCTCTGCAATCACATCCGCCAACTCCTTTGGCACCCTCGGATGTAGCACATCCGGCCCCATGGACTTGTGCTCGTCCAGTTTTTCTAAATAGTCCCGAACCACTTCTTTCTCCACAGAGGGCTGGTCGTCATCTCCCCATACTGTGCTGCCCGTGCAGCAGTTTGGAAGCTGATCTTGTTTGTGAAGACAGAGGCAAAAAAATCATTGAGTACATTAGCTTTTTCCATATCCTCTGTCACTAGGTTGCCTCCCCTCATTCAGTAAGGGGCCCACACTTTCCTTGACTTTCTTCTTGTTGCTAACCTACCTGAAGAAACCCTTCTTATTACTTAACATCTCTCGCTAGCTGCAACTCCAAGTGTGATTTGGCCTTCCTGATTTCACTCCTGCATGCCTGAGCAATATTTTTATACTCCTCCCTGGTCATTTGTCCAATCTTCCAGCTTCTTTTTTGCATTTAAGATCAGCAAGGATTTCACTGTTAAGCCAAGCTGGTCGCCTGCCATATTTACTATTCTTTCTACACATCGGGATTTTTTTTCCTGCAACCTCAATAAGGATTCTTTAAAATACAGCCAGTTCTCCTGGAATTCTTTTCCCCCTCATGTTATTTTCCCAGGGGATCCTGCCCATCAGTTCCCCTGAGGGAGTCAAAGTCTGCTTTTCTGAAGTCCAGTGTCTGTATTCTGCTGCTCTCCTTTCTTCCTTGTGTCAGGATCCTGAACTCGACCATCTCATGGTCACTGCCTCCCAGGTTCCCATCCACTTTTGCTTCCCCTACTAACTCTTCTCCGTTTGTGAGCAGCAGGTCAAGAAGAGCTCTGCCTCTAGTTGGTTCAGTAGCTCCAGTTTTTGACTGCAATCTCCTGTGCAAATTTAGCCATGTAGGAAGCAGAATCTGTGTTATGGCCAGATTTTCCCAAATTGGTTGGTACATCTCAAACACGTCAGTTAAAAATCAGACTAGACACCACATTTCCATCAATTCGTTCCATCAGTTTAGATACTACAGCACTGTAATTTTCTTTCAGATACTTCTGAGTGAGGTTGTCTGCATTAGGAAGGGTTTTTGCTGCTGGACAGTATAGTCGCACAGTCACCAATAGGCTCCTCTGCAATTAACAGCAGCTGTCCAGTGAAACAAAGAGCACTCACAAATTCATTGACACAATCATGCTTGTGTCCTCTCTTTTATTAAAGCCCTGCTGAAAGCTCCTGATACTGACTGTTTATCCTGAAGCTCACTTTCTTCTCTAACCTTCTTGTGTTGCTTGCTTTTGACATGCTCCTTTATTTTATCAGCGTGAGCGCTGACTGCAGTGCTGCAGTACTTGCAGTGCAATGCAGCCTCTTCATTCCCATCTTTACTTTTCTTGAAAATTTCTAAGCACCGATTTTCTTGTTGGTATTCAGGCATAGATTTGTATTTTTGCCCCATGCTTTTTACCTTATCTATCTGTAACCCGCAAGGAGCTTACCTAGGTTCCTGGGGCTCTGTGTGCTTGTAGTTCAGGCAGAGGCTTACTGTCCATGGTAGGGAGGGGGAGCCAAGGGTAGACTGAGTCTGCTAGGCAATCCGGAGAGAGAGAGGAGAGACACTATGTAGAACAGAGGCCCCTGTGGGTTTGGGGAAGGATTGCAGGCATGCCTGCTTAGAGGAGGGGGCAGAGTCAAATGATCGACAAGGGAACGCCCGGGAAGAAGAGCTACCCTGACCAATAAGGAGTGAGATGCCCTATCCTGGGAGTCCTGGAAGGGACAGAAGCAATTTTGGAGGTAGTCTGGAACCAGCTACAGAAAGGGCAGAACTGGCTGTGTGGGGATCCAGAAGAACCCAGTCCTGCCCATCCAAACCAGTAAGGAGAGTGGCCCTAAAGGAGGTAACCAGGTGGATAGGGGGCCCTACATATCTTTATCTGTGGAAGATTGATTGTTTAAGTTCAGTGCTCCCACTACTAAACGGACGCAAAGAAATAGGCAGGCACTATCTCCTTGTGATATTAACGTTTGATTTTCTGACCTCCACTGTGTGTGAATTTTGTGTTTTCCACTGTGGAACTGCTTCAGTTTCAGAGCTGCAGGACACAACAATCACGTAAAGCTATAGTGCTTTAAAAAAATAAATACCCCAAACAATACTGAGTGGATTGATAAACAGGTGTAAATCAGTAAAAGCTGAACCCCTTTAATAAAAACAAACAAAACCACCAGTAATTTACCAGTAAAAAAAAATCACTAAAAACTGAAAATGTGGAACACTACATATATTGCATACTACAAGTCCCTAAAAATTGTGATTCTTCACTGAAGAAAAATATACACAGTATATTTCCATTATCTATGTACCTTGTTCACTTCACATTTTCTGCAACATGAAGATATATTTTCTACATTTTTTCCCCAGAATTGACTAACCATGAAAGAACAGCCAACCAACAGAATTACAGGCATCACTTTCCCATTTTCCCTTCCTTGTGGTTTTAGCACTTTATAAACAGGATTGTTCATACCTGGTTGACATCTGCCCAGGGAGAATGTGGCTGAGGTTGCACAAGGTCATTGCAAACTCACCTCTACCATGTGTCTGCAATGGACAGTTCAGCTAAAAAAGCGTCACTGATCACATGCTGAGCATGATCAGTGTGAGTGAAGCATCGATTTAGCTCATACGTACTGACATCTTTGCTTCCAAGTCCTGAAGTCCTCACCCGAAAATAAACTTTATTTGGCTTACACCTGAGGGAGGGCAAGTAACAAAAATCCTGCCTGACCTTCTTTGTGGGTGAACCCATATGGTGTGCAATGGTAGCTAATGGTCACTGATTCCATATTCCCCCACTTATTTTCCCCCTTTTAATAATTTTTATTAATAATTTTTGTCTAGTTCTTCAATTTTTCTTTTTAGAAGCAAATATGGAAATATACCTAGAATCTCATATAAAAGGTGCACAGTAAAAAAAAAGCACAAAATAAAATATTTTGTGGGAGTAAAGGCAAAAAGTGTCTTACTTGTATAGAACTGCATGATTTGATTTTTAGAGCTCCCATGCTGGTTCTAGGTCCACATGCATGTACTTTATAATCTTCCTTCCCTCACACATTGCAAAATACTGTAAACATTATTAACTAAAGCTGGACAATGCAAAGTATGAGAAAAAGCAGATAACCTTTCAGGTGCTTTCCTGACAGACTGAATTGCTATGTATCAGCAATGTAATGTTAGCTAATAAGGTCAAACAAAAGGTAGGCTGCCTTTTACATCTGTTCTAGCAGTAACCTTCAAAAAAATCACTAACTACATTTCACTTCTTTTTTCACAGGCAAAAAGCCTGATCTCACAATTTAAAATTACTTTGAACATAAAAGAGCAAAGGCCAAAAGTGGCACAGCATGTGGCTTATTCCATAATCTTGTGATTGTGTTAGAAATAAATGCAGAAAGGAACTAATAGATATTCCTCTCTCTTATATGAAACCTTTCAGTTATTCAGTGGAAGTTTGGAAGGTCCTAGGGTTCAGTTGCTAAGCACTAATCTGCACTCTCCATTTACTACATAGGTTAGGTTCCATGCTAATATTTAATATAATTTAGGGACCTTGGAAATAATTTCAAAAACACCCAAGTCCATTGACATTCAATGGAATTTTAGGCATCCAAGTCACTCACATGCTTTTGAAAGTAATACCTGTTACTATGGGCCAGATCCTCCACCATCAGAGTCATAGGTGGGACTACTGGGTGAATAAGATGAACAGGATGTGGTCCTATTACTTTCACAGCACACTGTATGGTAAAAGGTAACTTTAGAGTTATATTTTGGGCTTTAAAATCTAGAAAAATATTTTGTGGTTTGATAACACTGATTAAGAGTCTTCAATACTGAATGATCCCAGTGCACTTTGCTTATCAGTTTAAATTTGTAAAATATGAGGTGTAAATGGACAGGTTTATTTTCTCCATATATATGCATAAAGTCACTGCATGAGATTATGTGTTAAATGAAAGAACCGTCTCTTTCTAATGTTATGTCAAACTGCCACCTTACTTTATAGATCTACTTTCTGTGTTTGGCCAAAATTAAAGTTAGATCTCCTCTGTAGTGTGGTGCAGGATCCACTTCCTTACTATCTTTACACACAGAGAGGGCTCTCCAAGCGTGGAGATGTGGCCAGTCTTTCTGTTCCCTTTGCATGATTCAAGTAGGTCAGAACATGGGGTGAAGGATATTAGATTCAACACTGGTAACAGAATATTGAGGTTTTCACTTCTAAACTGGTTGTTCAAAGCAGGTCAATTCAATAGTGACTAGGTCCATGGTCTATACAGGGAATGCGGTTATGTATCCAGAAAATGGCTGCATAATTAACCTTTGTCACATAAATCTACTTGTGCTACATATATTCACAAAAAGCTGCCACCGTACACTCCTGTACTTCTCCACTTGCTGTCTTCTTCCTTGTCTGGTTGCTTTGTGTTTTCACCAGAAGAGGGAGTTCAATCAATTTCCCACGCTGGTTATCATGCTGCTGCCCTTCAAAAGGAAGCAGTGACAGACTGTCCAAGTCTCAGATAGCTTTGCCAGATTTGCCAGCCTGCCACAACTCTCGGTGGAAGGGTGGTGGTGTGAGAGATCCTCCATGGAGCTTTACAGTCTGTACAAAGTTAAAGCATGGCATGCATAAAGTGAGGCATGCAGAACTTTCTGGCTACTTAAGACCTTGCAGGAGAGAAGACTGTATGGTCCACTGAGGAAATAGGTGGCAGGGTACAAGGGCAGCTGGCTGTGGAAGGGTTCTCAGTATTTTTTTTTCCATAGGGACATTGGGAGGCGTGCAGGAGAGCTACGGAGCTCTGGTTGGCAAACAGCTTCCCCAGGAACACAGCTCCTAAACTGCGTAGTGGGGTTCCCTTTCAAAAGAGTGGAGAAGGTGTGGGTTCACTGGAGCAAGGGCAGCAGCATTTGATGGGTACAGAGAGATTTGGAGAAATGGGCACATTGCAAAGCTTCTAAGCTGCTGGAGCAGTCTGCCCTTCCACCATCCTGTCATGGAAGAAAACAGTCTCCAAAGACAGCAGCAGCATGGGACCGCCCTCTTTCTCCCATATTCACTGGAATTAAATATGGATTTTGGAAGTTAAGCCCTGTTCATCTCATGGGCATCAATTCTAAACCTCATTCAGTTGGATGCTAAAAGCTGCTTCAACAAATACCCCTCTACTCTGGTAACAGCCTATATACACTTTCTAATTCCCTTCACACAAGGGTAAGAGAGATTGCACTTGGGTTTTGCCTTGTTTTAAATGTTTGCCTTTTGTGAAAATATCAGAAAATAAAAAGTAGCAATAAAAAAACAAAACAATCAAACAAGTCTTGACACTCTGGTACAGCCCTGTGCACTACCATTGGGGAAGCTTTGTACTGGTGGCAAATCACAAGTCCTAACTTTCTCAGTATAGATGCAGCCAAAGGCACCTTGGTTAGCTTGTCCACAGCTACCATCTGCTATGGAAGCCAGTCTCCCCTTCTGAGAAAGCCTTTTCATTCTCCATGACTCATTGAGTTTTTGCAGGGAGATGGCAGCTCAATACAAGGAAGAAATGAAGAGCAGGGAGTTACTGCTAGAGTCTCTAAGTGCTTGGGGTTGCTGGGCAAGAGGGACTGAGGCAGCAGTGGCTGCACTGGAAGCTGCAGAAGAAGAGTGTCAGTGTTCTATTCCAGCATCTCTGCTATTGAGAATATTCATGAGGTTAGGAAAATTTTAGGGAAAGTTCCTAGAAGAGGTTACCTCCTTTACAAGTCTACCAGCTTGCTGAATCAGTGTGTTTTCTGCCTCTGGTACTGCTCAATAGGCTATAGCTATGAAGATCTTTAACAGAAGCAGTTCTCTCCTGAAGGAAAGTCAGGTCTGCCTTGCCCTTAGTGCTTTCCTAAGAGTGGCTGCAACGCTAGCTTGTCATCTGCTTGAGATCTCCATCTCGAAACAGAAGATTCGGAAGCATCATTGTAACACCTTTCTTTTGCAGAGGCAAGGGTGAGAATGTCACAGCAGCAGAAGGCCGATGAAAGAGAGTGCAACCCTGTACATTGGCTGCCTCTTCATCAAGCTCAGGGAGGAAACACCCCATTGGTTCTGACCTGGTGAGGTGAAGGCTAGAGAATGCCAGCACAAAGTAAATGATTCACATACGGTTATACATAGGAACCAAAGTTTTGCATCTAATTTTATAACAGATGCCTAATAAATGCAACTATTTCCAGAGGTACTGGGCACCCACAGCTCCTGCTGAGCTGTGCACATTCAGTACCTTTAAAGTCAACCCACAGTTATTTAGGTGCTAAAACTTCTATTTAGATGCTTAACTTTCAGCACCAAAGATTGTGTGCACTAAACAAATATTGGAGCTTAGAGAAATAGGTGAAATGTCAGACCTTTGATTGTTGATTTTACTGTAAATACTCTCAAGCTCTCATATATGTAAAAGGTTAGTGCTTCCCACTTTTGTCCTGGATAAAACTGAGTCAGCATCAGACAGTGAACAAAGCAATACTTCATTTCATTTCAGAAACATCTCATGATTTTTCTTGGCTTTGAAGCAGGTAACCTTAGAGTTACTTAACCCTGTCATTTTCCAAATTGATCCATTATTCAGACACTTCACAATACTATACATGCTGTAAGAAGACAAAGCCAAGAGTTGCCAGCCTTCCTACTTACATGGCCAAATGTGCAAGCCAAATTTCCAGCAATCAAGACAGTAGGCAGTAATTTAGAACAGCAGTGCCTGAATGTTCATGAGCCATGAGTGTATTGCCAGTGACAGGAAAGCACATTTTTATCTGTTGGGAAACAAGGTCTATTCTTCACGGCAGCACCTCAAGAGGATAATATACCACTGCAATTGGGAAACATTCTTGCCTTTGAATAGCTCAGTGGTGCCATTTAGGGGCAGTGTAGACCTGTATCCCTTTAGAGGGAGCACTGGAAGGCATCCAGCCTTGGAAAGCATGCCTCAGGGAGAAAGCCTTCTGGAGCTCCCTGCTACTGCACCTTTTGGGTGACACCTGCTTCTGGGTAACAGAGTTGGAGCAGTCCCTCAACTGCCCTGAGTGTAGAAACTGGGACTGGACTTATCCATGGTCTTTATGCAGGGCATTCAAGGGATGGGCTGGAGGCTCCCTGTTCTCTTCCTCTGAACTGTGCACCTGTTTAAGAGTCAGACTGAATCTGTATCTATGCACTCCAAGGCTACTGTGAGTTAACTTCTGACACCCAAGAAAAGAGAGAGGGCTTCAGGAAGCTGATTTTCTACTGAAATGCAATATAAGCACTAATCTTTTTGAGATCATATTTTAAACATTATTTGCCTATATGTGATTATAATAGAAAGTCACTTGATTTTTGTGGGTGTTATTTCTTATTATGCTAAATAATATACTTTAAAACAGGAAATATTAAATTCAACTGTCCTTCAATAAAACACGAGACCTAGTCCTGCTGATCTTATTCAACCAAACTCCCAATGACACCAAGCCCACGATATGCAAAGCAATGCTCCAGTCTTACTTAGAGTACCAAACAAAATCTAAGAGTCCATAAAAATCTAGAAAATAAAACTAATTTTCTGAATGTGATAAAAAAGGAGAAATAAATTAACATGGTGTTCTAAGGAGAAAGTTAAATTAAAAGACTAAAATACAGCACTTAAATGAAAACTGAAATGTTTTTACAATAAAAAGCACATTGTTGCTATTGACCTTTGCTTGGTTTAGAATGCTTGTACATTTCAAGCAGAATTCAAACTTGGAATGTGGATTATCCAGTATGAACAGAAAATGTGTTCAATTAGAGAAGGAAATCAATTCAATAAAAGGCCTACTAAATACATTTTTCTATTTTTAATCAAGTTCAGATTTTGTGAATTAACATAAAATTAACCATGCATATACCATAAGAAAAAAAATCAACGAATTTTTACTAAAAATATAAACTAACTGCAGATGACTGAATAAAATTTAAGGATTTTTTTTTAAAGAAATGAACAGCCTGTTGCTTCTTCATTCTACCATTAAACAAAACAGTTACCAATTTAATTCCTTACATTACTTCTAAGAAACACAACAGTAACAGAGAAATTAACAAAATGTTTCCAAACTGCATCAGATTAAAAAGTTTAAAAAGTCTATCAGTTTTGTAAATCATTAGTGCACTGAACCTCAAAATCCATAAAAACACACAAAGCCAAGTGAAAATACTTGGCTTAGCCATAGCAAACAGCTCAGGTTTTACATTTGATATGTTAATGTCTTGGGATATTTGCAGGCCTTAAATTTAAAATAAATAAATAAATATAGAAGAATAAAATATCTATCATAAAGTAAGCTGTTTTAATATCAGACAATTAAAGCAGTCTTGGGGAAAACTATTTTTTAATACAAAAAGATTAGACTCAGTTCTCACTTTTTAATGCAATATTGCCCCCATCTGGACAAAATCATTTTTGGTGTGCAGTGTCTGGTGTTAAGTGTTGCAGCACTAACAATAAAAAGCAGCAGTTTTTCTAAAACAGAATTAAAAATACATGACAAACAATTTTATCTATCCTTTTGTTTAATATATCTGTTTTAAACATTCCTCTGGTACTTTCATAAATGAAGACTTTAAACAAATGCTTTCAGTATTTTGTACTAAAGAAATAAATGTTAGCTGCTTGGTCAGGGCCGGTGCAACCATTTAGGCGACCTAGGTGGTTGCCTAGGGAGCTAGGATTTGGGGGGCGGCATTTTCTTCGGCAGCGACCGCGGTGGCTGGATCTTCGGCCGCCCTTGTCGCCGCTAGCATTTAGGCGGAGGGAGCTGGGGACGGGGAGCGCCGGGAGGGCTGCCTGCAGCAAGTAAGGGGGGCGGGGGCGGCATGCAGGGAAACTCCCCGCCCCGGCTCACCCCTGCCCCGCCTCCTCCCCGAGCATGCCGTGGCTGCTTCATTTCTCCCACCTCCCAGGCTTGCGGCGCCAATCAGCTTAGGTGCCGCAAGCCTGGGAGGCGGGAGAAGTGAAGCAGGGACGGTGTGCTCGGGGTGGAGGCAGAGCAGGGGTGAACTGGGGTGCGGGGCAGCCTCCGGGCGGAGAGCTGCTGCAGGGGGGGGGCACGTCACGGCAGGGGCTTGGGGATGGGGAAGGGCGCAAGATGGAAGTTTTGCCTAGGGCGCGAAATATCCTTGCACCGGCCCTGTGCTTGGTGCTCATGAAAAGCCCTAGTGTAATGGAGAGAGAGAGAGAGAGAGAGATTTCCCCTCATTCCCCAAAAATAAATAGTGTATGATTTTCAACAAATTATAATAATAATTTAGTTATGGAGAATATTCGGAGGTATTTCAAATTCAATAAATCCAGAATTTAAGGCATTATGGTATTGCTTTTAATATTAAAAACCAATATTATGCTTTTCGATCAAAGAAGGAAATATGATAACTAAGCAATTATAGATTATCTGTTCTGTTTTTGAGGGGCTCAGACAATGTACAAACACTCATATTTGGTTGATAACAAGAAGTAACCTCGTTTCTGCCATATTCCTCATATGTCTAGAATAATCATTATCAACTACAAGTGTCCTGAAAAGTGTCACGAAAAGTGTCCCATGTATCTTTTCTATGCATTTATGTAGATACACTTAATTGCTCAAAATATATTATTTTTTCTATTCATTGTATTCATCCTGCTTTATCTGTTTGTGATCTTCTTTTATACTGCCAATTCAGTGCCGAGATTCTGAGTGATGAGCAAAACCAGCAACTTCCAGAATGGCAGTTGGTGGGAGGACCAGTGGTTAAAACAGGGTAGACACTTTTAATAGTGAAACTATGAAAAACAAACAAATGTGAATCTTGAATCCCCTTAAACTGCAGATTCTTAGTTATGCCAAACAGGAAGAAACAAATTGAAATTCAGTATTATTATACAAGAGGAAGACGTAGTTATATACTAACATACTATACAAAAATGTTTACACTTGCATGGATGTTTCAACTTTATTCTGGAGATTAACAATTCATTGCTAATAACATCAGGTAGATACATTTATTTCTATGGCAGGACTCTTTTTTCCCCCCAAGAGACAATTTATAATTAATTTTTGTGCCCGCTGTGCCAATATTATGTTAATAGTTTAAACTAGAGATGTGACATTAACTAAAATAAATCTGAATAAAATGAAGTATTTCTTGCTGTAGATTTAAATTAGATAGCTTTCCATTCCCACTATCTACTACAATTTGCCTGCATAAATAATTGGTGCTTGGTGATAGAGTGATGGGCATACTTAAAACGCCTAAAATAGACACTTTAATTATGCTTTATTGGGACTGTATTAAGGCTACATTTTTATGCTGCAATTCTTATGATAAAAAAAATTATTTGAATAAAACTTGTCTACAGCACTCAGGTTTCAGAATTTAAGTACTAAATAAAGCTGTGATTAATTTACTGACATCACTGTGTGGATGTACTAGCTCAATGATGGCAGCGAAGGGGTGTGATGGGACAGTAGCTCTCTTCACAAAAGATATTGTAGCACTTTCTAATATTTTCATTGAAATCAGTGAATTAAGAGCTGAACATATTAAAAATGGTCAAATAAAGGCAAAAATATCACCTGAAACGCCAACATCCTCCCATTTAAACTTTTACAGTTAATTTTATTGTATAAATAATATATAGCTCCAGAGTGAATACAAGGTTAACATTCTCTCTCACAGGTCTGCTGCAGTTCATAAGTGGTTCATGCTGAGCTCTCATTATTTATGACTTCATTTGAGTCCCCCCTAATGAATTACATCCTTGGATTTGCTTTAGGGCTGGCTAGAATCCTCTATGTATTTCTCTTCAGTCGCCTTTTCTACAATCGGGCCCAATCTTGCAGACTTCATGCACAGAAAACTCCAACTGACTTCACTGTGAGTTAAGTGTACATAACAGATTCACAGGATTCTATTTACCAAAGTGCATGCATTACAAATGCACATGGGGGGAGATCATACCACTAAGAATAAAGACCACTTCTGTGTTAATAGTGTGAACTACTACAGGGATACCTCCAAACTTTTTTTTTTTAAATAAAGCAATTAAATAGACTTTGTGATTATCTTTAGTATTCTGCAAGCAAGAATACATAAATCAGTCCTAAAAATGTTATCAGATCCTTAAGGCTGCCAAAAATAGCTAACTTACTAAATGCCAAATTTTCTTTGGGGCACATCTATCAACAACAATAAAAAGACAGAAACATGCACCTTAAAATATAGACACAAAACAGTGTCCAGCAACAGCAGCTATATTCTCTTTTTGTGGCATCTGGGTTCAAATGTATTTTCAAGCATTTAAAACATTTAAATTTGGATTTCACATATGAAGTCTTTATGTTAGGATTATAGGCATAATTTCCTAATTATCAAAGGTTACAGGAACCCTGCTGATCAATTTCAATAAATCAATGAATTTATAAAATTCCCTCAGAAATCTGGCAGTAACAGTAATCAACAAAAAAATATGTTGTACTGTACTAAGAACCTACCTAGCAAACTGAATATAATGAACTCAAATTATTCTACGGGATACATCTCAGAGTCAAAATATAAAAGTATCAGAGGGGTAGCCGTGTTAGTCTGGTTCTGTAAAAGCAGCAAAGAATCCTGTGGCACCTTATAGACTAACAGACGTTTTGCAGCATGAGCTTTCGTGGGTGAATACCCACTTCTTCGGATGCAAGACCCACTTCGGATGCATCCGAAGAAGTGGGTATTCACCCACGAAAGCTCATGCTGCAAAACGTCTGTTAGTCTATAAGGTGCCACAGAATATAAAAGTACACATTATAGATTTAGCATCAGCAGGGTTTGTCAAGCTCAAGTTACCATCTGGGACTGTTCCCATGCTACACAGTTGTGGAGCCAGATGCCTATCTACTTCCTAGGGTAGAATGGAGAGGGGGTGTTTTGAGGACAACGAAGTGGGAGAGGAGCCCAATGTGGGAAACTGACATCTTGCCTGATGCTCCCAGAAGGCAAAGTAGGAGTCAGACTCCATCCAGTTTAACTGCCATATGCTCAAGGGACAGATAGCTCCAAACCAAAAGAATGTCATTTCCCCACATTGACACTCTATTGCTTTACAAATGTCCCCTTGCTGCCCTCAAAGCATCCCCCCGTCCCCCACTACACCCTAGTCTTCTTTCTATCACCAGCCTCCCCCTCATCCCATAACTGTCCTGTGGCTCTGTGTCCCACATGACAGCATTGGTAGGACTGGGTCAGAAGACACCAGAGAACTGGCAGTATGTCACCCTTGTACAGAGTGGTGGGCTCTCAGTCTTTCTAGCCCTGTCTCCCCTCTTTAACTTGAAACATTACAGCTACAGCATGGCTCCAGGAACAGTGGTTATCTTATGACAAAATAAATGCTGCAATACCTTGGCATAATGTAGCAAATTTCAGCCTTAAACTCATTTTTTATCCATGCTGTTGATGACCAAAGGAAACCAGTGTTTTGGCTTTACTTGACTTATGTTACCAGAGCGGGCTACATTTTTAATACATCAATTTGACAATATTTTCAGGTATAAAGATTTTGTTTAAATGTAATTTCAAATGAAACTACTGCATGTAGGCTTGTGATCAACATGTGTAGTGAGCATACTGGTTCATTTGCATGACCTTTTTGCTTGCATGAATAATACATATTTGCTTTATGAAAACAGCTTTTTTAGTAGACCGTATTGATTTACTTGTTCACTATGTGGATTTTAATTTAAAACATCTTAACTTGTATATGGAACACTGGTTTACTTTAATAGTGATATTTATAGTTAATTAAATGTATTGGGTTATAAATGAATTGCGCATTGGTCTATAAAATACATAGATTTTCCTAATACAATGCATTGATTTCTGTGTATGACACTTCATATGCTTTGTGCTAGGCTGCTACTGTGCTTGAGAGCAGCTAAAATCATAGGCCTGCACACTATTAGAGATTCAGGAATCCTTTTTACAGCTCATCAGAGGATAGCTGGTCCTCTAAAGGGGTCAAGGGCTTAGCCTACCTTTGACAGGATTCACAAAAGGTAATGAGGCAAGTCAGGTTCACTTGGGATTACTTAACTCACTGAGTAACTGGGAGGCAGTTACGGTACCTGGGCATGATAAAAAGATAAGGGCCTCAGTTAGACAAGGGCTCCTGAGGAGAAAGGAAGATCCAGAGGAGGTGAGCTCCCAGGGAACATGAACTAGGAAAAAGCTCTCCAGGCATGGAGGCCTACGAGAGACCCTGAACAAGCATGGGAAAGACGGCAGAGCCCGTAACGGAGAAGCTTAAGGCCTTACAGCAGAAGGAGCTGGTGCTGGAGACTCTAGGGGACTTCCAAGTTTTATCTAGTCTCTGAGGTAAAAGCCTTTGAACCAACATGCAAGTGTTCCTTTCAGAAGGATTTATGAAAGGGGGATATATGGCTGTAAAGCAGAGTGTTTGGCTTCTCCCTGACCAGGCTCTTTAAGAAACCTCATTGAGGGGGGAAACTGAGGCAGGCCACAGACGCGCCACACTTGGCCATAAAGGAGTGCTCAGCAATAGTGATGATGTAACAGATTTAAAAAACTGAGCAGGCACTTAATTGTTTCTTCCAAATTCAGGTTTTTCAGTATCCAGATAGTTTATGGAGTTGCATATTTATTGCAATGTTCTGTTTAATATGTAATATTTATAACAGATGCAGAATTCCACTTATATCAACTGAAAAAAAACTAGGAAAAAAAGTATAAAATTCAATTGAAGAATATTTCATAGAAATCATTGTATTCCTACCAAAGTCTTACTTCAGATCCCGTACGATTAATTTAACAACTTATGTATCAATAAGCAGGCAGAAGCAGAAATAATCTTTCACCACTTCTGCCTTCATCTGACCAGACAGAGAGATGTATTTTTTTTTCTTAACCTTGTGTATTGTACTGTAGGATTTCCCAATCTTTTCCAACAGAGGGCTCCCAGCAGCCATTAAAATTTTTTATAAGGAGTCAAATATCAGAACTTATAGGTACGTTAAAATAAAAATATTTACATGCAACAATATATATAGGATTTTCATGATTGGACTATATAGCATTTTCAATGTGCCAGTCCATGAGAAAATTAGAGCTAAATTGGTTGCTCATTAACACCTAAACAAATGAGTTGGAACTTAGAAATTTGATAGAATACCCAGAGAAGAACACTCTGAAGTTTCCTGTTGCTATAATAAGCTTTACTGTGCTACAGCAAGGTAGCTCAAGATTTTAAGAAGTGTTGCCTACAAAACTGCTTGAGGGAGGGAGGGAGGGAGGGAGAGAGAGAGAGAGCGTGTTTAAAAATACTTTTACAAAATTTTGTTAAATTTCATACCGTGATTATGAAAAAGATCAGATTTCTATGCTAGTGTTCTGTTGTTCTTTTCCACATTAAGTACAGAGATAACAAAAGCACAGCCTGCCAGCACTAGGGATTGAAATCCTGTAGTCACATAGCAGGTACAACATGAGCAGCAGTAGAACAAGACCACAATCGTTGGGCCATCAGTAAGTCTCAACACTCCTTTGGGATTTGTTTGGACCATGAAAAATGGTTAACATATATTAGGAAAGCCTGATATAAACTTTGACCTTTTTCCTACTTGTAGCTAGATTTAGCTAAGTCAAGTTGCAGCCCAGCCTTCTGTCTACGTGACAACATGACCAGTTAAAACTGAGCTAAAGACGGTACCCTACATCTACATTAAGAAAAAGGTTCATTTGAAGCTAGGCTTAGCTAGCATATAGTAAGCTAAGCCCAACCTAAGAGGCGCGGGCTGAGGGATGTGCTGGCTGCTACTTCCTGCAGCCCCTATTGGCCTGGAGCAGCGAACCGTGGCCAGCGGGAGCCGCGACTGGTGGAACTGCAGAGGCGGCAGGTAAACAAACCAGCCTGGCCTGCCAGGGTAAGCACCCTGGCGAGCCGTGTGCCAAAGGTTGCCAATCCCTGCCTTAGGTCATAAATAAGTGGACTGCATTCATAACATTGGCCTAAGAAGTCACCTAATAACATTTCCCACCCTCTTTAAAAACACTTTTGGTTAAATTATAAATCCATGACATCATAATACATTATGGAAACACTTCTTGTTCCCTCAGTAACCACTTTATGGAGTACCTGAATGCTGCATGCTGACATTTGGAAAATTTTGATATAATTCATTAGCCACTACTGTATCGTGTTCATATATCTTACTTAATCCAATTAGCCACTATAATATGATAAACTTCTCTATATACTCTGATACAAAATGGTGACAAAACAGAATAATAGAGTAGAACATTGGATGGCTTTCAGTAGACTATTCACACCAGACAAGAATAACAGACAACATACTACTATACAAAAATTATTTAAAAATGTTTCTACCCTGTTAATAAAGACGTTACCTACCTAGCTCAATCTGCTGCATCTGCAGAAGTGCCTGTGACATTAGCCAAAGAGGCATATTTGTGCATCTATGATTCAATTCTATTCCTTAATAGCTTCTGAGCTTATTAATATAACTTTCTACACCTTTGCAAACAAATGTGAAAATATACACCTGCATGCCTGTAGGGAGCAATCCTGTAATAGTATGGAAATGGACTAGATAATCTAGTAGATGTTTTCGATCTCTAATGTCTACCATTAACTCACCTAGAGTTAATTATAGGTGGACTTCTCTTTTTGAACGTGACCCCTTGACTTAGATCTTGAGAGGAAAAATTCAAAAGCTGCCTTTTGTTATATCATGCACCACATCATCTACTTTTTATACACTCACAGACATGATTTTACACCAGTTTAACTCAACGATGATTATATTTGCAGTTTCATCTGCAATATCATCACTAAAGTATGCAGACATATGCTACATTGTAGAGATCAGGTCGATGTTAAAATTTAACCAATTATTTAACTAGCAACCACAAACAGTAATAGATGTGGACTTGAACTAAAACCCCAGATTCAAGCACCTCCTTTGAAGTTACAAATACAAACCTGGATCTAGATTTTGCAATTGGCCTTTATCTCTAAAATACACTCAATCAAAACCCTGGACCTAATTACTCATTAAACTAAGTATTTGAAATCTGGGTCCTTCCTTCCCACCCCACCCCCAAATTGGAGAGACAGGTGCCCAGAACCTCCGAAGAGAAAAAAAAGAAACAGGTCAAGTTTGGCACCCAAAAAGCCACATCTCCGAAAGTTGTACACCACTTTTAAAGATGTGGACCCTAATCCTTAGGTGGCCATCTTTTTACTGCTCAAATTAAGACTAAAGGAACTCAAATACAGTGCTGAGATTGTTTCTTTTTAAAGCTAAGAAACAACACTAAACAATCCTTTAACTTACCACAAGTCTCCATCTTCAACAGTCTTGTCATTTGGGGCTCCAGCATGTCCATAGTGCAAAACAGAGGAATTGTTGCCACTGACATTGAAAAATAAAATACACAGAATTAACATAAAAAACAATTAAAAACACAAGGAGAAAGAAAATCGTGAAGTGTAAAATAGTTTTCTTTAAATACCACCAGGATATTTTAAGGCCCAATATCGTGCAACCTGTTGAGGCTGACCTAGAACTGGCTCCAGAAACAGTCATAACTGCCAGCTTTGTATCCCTCGGCTGAGCACAGAAGCTATTGGCATAGCTGAAAATCTAGGTTTTAGAATGTAAGCCGTTTGTGGGAGGGAACATATTTTGTGGAGCCCCATATATGCTACAGCGGTATATATGTAACAACATAAAAGTAATTTTCATCTAATATGCTTCTACTTCCTTTGAGAACTTCCTTACTTTTTAAAATAACAAGTTTCCCTGTTCAAGCTTAAATGTTACTGTGGTATAAAACTGAATCGTCACTATAAGATCTGGGATGTTTAATAACTCCCTTGGAGCTACTGGGGCAGGAAAAAATTCAGTTGTTCAAGTGAGCTGTTCAAACTTACCTCTAGCATGGTTAGGTATGAGCCCTACAGGAATGAATACATTCCAGATTGTTAGGGGATATTCCCAGAGTGCAAGATGTCAGCCATGATACAAGGCATAACAACTAACATATTTACTTTTTTGTGGAGTAAAAAGAGAAAGTCAGCTTTTCATTGTAAAAAATACATTTTTTATTTTTATAAACCAGACTCAGTAAACTGCTGAATCACTGGGGAAGCAAGAAGTCTCCAGAGAAGTACAGGCACTTGGTTCCACATTTCTGAAAACTCCCGATCCATTCAGTGACCTATTTTTGGTCACAGTGCCTTGTTTTGTCTAGTCTGCTGTTATTCCTCTGGATCTATCAAATATTGAGTTAAAAGATAGGAGAGATCTCAAGCTCTACTTATTTTCATTTTGTTATTCTTCTCAGATAGGTGCTCTCTCATTTTTTACTTCACAGAGGCTAAAAGAATTGTTTTATAGCTAAAAATACATGTGTCAGAACAGATATACTGGTAGCATCTTTGTCACTTCTCAACTTCAGCTGTCAATGTGTGACTAACCTTTTATCAAAACCTTGCCAGTTCAAATAGGATTCTTTCAATTCTGGTCAAGGGGTGGCTTAGTGTCTTGGATGTAAATCATCCTAGGCTTAACTCCAGTGAATTCAATGGAGTCACATCAGAGAGAAAAGTATCCCTCTGAAATATTTTTGAGGACAGATTTTTTAGCGCTGTACACATGCAGTTAGAGAAATGAAAATACACATGCATTATTTGCAGAGCTTTTACCATCAATGCATATTTAGTAGTTGTGCACAGAAGTGGCCACTTAGATGTCTAACTGATCACTTGTCCATGAAATTAACATAACTGTGTGTACATTCATAGCAACTGCATGTACAAATTCTGCATACATGCAGTTTAAAGGTCTAGGCCCTGTTAACATTTTTGATCAATAACTTTTTTTCATTGCTAAGGATTTTCATATTATAAGCACCAAAATCTGAGTGTTGTGGGATTGATTTATGAGGAAAGGAACTGTCAAATGTTAAAAGAACATTACAAGGTTACAATGTCAAGCACTCAAAAGTTAAGAAATGCCAGAATTAAGATTGCCCAAGCAATCTTAATTTGGCTCCCTGCTGCATATGCATGGTACAGTCTTTACTTACATGATCATCCACTATTTTTTTCTCCACAGGACCCCTGCCTCATTCAGTACAAAGATGTGTCGGTGCTCACTTCATGAGCAGCTATTCAATATTTTGTTTCATTCTCACTGTTCAATGTATGGCTCCAAGCCTTATTTACTGCATATTACCCAAGCCTGCTCCGAATACAAAATTAATAATTGCTTCATGGGTTTTTCTATGGTGAATGTCACTACAGCATTTGAGTTCTTTACAACTATTAATTTATTTTCACAAGACCTCTGTGAAATGCAAGGGTGATATCTCCATTCCACAGATGGGGAACTGAGGCATAGAGAGATTTAAGGTTAAAAGTATCCACTACTGTTAGGTGTCCAATTTGACACATCTAGTACCTGATTTTTCAGAGTTCTTAACATGCATTTTATATGTTCAAGGACAGCTCCACTGAACTCAATTGCAGCTGTGAGTACTCAGCACTTCTGCAAATCAGACCCCAAGGTTTCAAATCAGGCATCCAGAAAATGAGGAAAAGATGCAAAAAGTGACCACCTGCAAAAAGTTTGGTTTCAGTGACTTGACTAGCATCACATAGGAACTCTGTGTCAGAAGCAGAGAATCAAATTCTACAGGGCAGCATTCAACTGCCTTAACCAGGAGACTGTCCTTTATCTTCCTGCAATCTCCTGCCTCATTACTACTTACCTTCCAACTGTAACAAATTAATACCTCTGCCTTTCCCTACCATACGACTACCAGTTCCAGTCTCCTCCCTTGGGTCCTGATCTCAGTACCAGTCTCCTTTTCCAATCAATCCCAGCAGGGCCAGCTCCAGGCACCAGTGGAGGAAGCACGTGCCAGGGGCGGCACATGCTAAGGGGCGTCATTCCCTCCATTCTTGGGACGGCACAGTCCGTGCGCTTTTTTTTTATTTTTGTGCTTCCGCAGTTCGGGTGGCTTTTTTTTTTTCCTTGGGGCGGCAAAAATGGTAGAGCCAGCCCTGAATCCCAGTCTCCTGGCCCAGTCAGTTCCAGGCCGCTCTAGCCGAGGGCTCTCCCCCACTCTGCCTCCTTGTCTCAATCTACTCTCCCCGTTCCATGGTCGAGCTCTTGTCCCCTCTAAATTTGAATCAGGCAACTTCCTTCTTCATACTGCCTGGATATCAGCAGGGGGGTAAATTGAGAACACAGGAGAGAAATCTCTTTGCCTTCCATTCTGACTCCAGCACAGCTTGGAGCTGCAATTGCAGAGAAAGTCCCACTCAGTTCCAAGCTGCAGCAAACTCAGTGTGGATGAAATCTTCTGAGTTTTCAGCTGCAAAGTTCTAGCTAGTCTCTACTGAGCATGTGCAAACAGTGATTTTTCCTCAAAGGTTTACAACCTGACCAAGTCTGGGCAGATTTTCATGGGATAGTAAAAGGCACATCCTTGACACACAGACCACACTCCTCTGCCATATTTCAAGTCCCTGCTGAAAAGCCTGGAGAGACATATTTTTCCTAAGCCTTATTCTCAGACACTATTGAACCATTCTGTCTGAATTTGTTTCAAAAACAGTTCAGCCAGAGACATCAACCTGCAAAATCCGGCAAAGGTTTGGCAAAGTTATGAGCGACTGAAAACAAACAGTCTTATAATGGGAAGAGTCAGACAACCTTAACAGTAGACAGTGCTACCAGCCCCACTGTTAATTACTTGGCCAAATGATGAGGAGAGGGTCAAAGAAGAAAATAGCTGTACACATTTATATGAAGGTTGTAAATGCCAAGGACCAAGAAGAATTGTGTAGGTTGATCTAAGATGGTGTAACTAAACATTTTTTTTTTTTAAAGAACATACATTTAGGTCAAGTAACAGTAAAAATTCCTGATGATCAAATCAAATAGACTATGGAATCCTTTCCCAAGACAAGTGTTGGGAGTTCTAATTTTTAGAGGGCTGGTCCTACACATCTTACATTGGCAAAACTCCCATTGAAATGGGAGCTTGAGAGAGTAGAGTTAGTAGGATTAATCCCTAAGATTTTATGATTCTATTCATTCTTGGTAAGTATGGATAATTATGGGAATAAATAAAAGTGAGAAAAAAATTAAATGCATCATCTTCTACTATAAATAGCCCTACAGCTGGTTAATTTCTAGTGTATGCATGGGTTGCAATGTTACATGCATACATGCATGAAAACAAGCCCTACAACACAGTTTGTCATGATTTTAGCTGTGTTATTTCAATAATATAATTTTTAAAATATTTTTTACAAAAAGTGATGATAAAACAAGATATAAATATTGTATGAGCAGTTTTAAAAATATATATTTAACATGGCACCTCAGGGCTTGATTCTGACAATGTATCTGTAGAAAACTAGTTTACATATAACCACGTGATGGGATCAGCTTTGAGTATCACGCAGCATACCAGTTATGCATATTGATTCTCCTAATTTGTTTTACATGATCATATCAATTTATAATTTTATTATAATATATAAAATGTAAAACAGTCTTCAAAAATGCATGTACTGAAAAACTATGGTGACTATGGAAACATGCATTACGCAGAATGTTTTTAGCAACAGGTATTCCAAATCCAACAATGCTGGATTTCAGGTTATGGTTTAATTGTAGAGGTTTATAGTAAAAAAAAAATCACTCCTTTATTAATGAGCATTAATTACTATATTTAAGCCCTTTCTTTAATTTAAATGCGTAGGAGCAAATATTTTCCTTCAACTGGAAGGACATTTCTGAGGACTTGTCTACACAGACAATTAGTTTGCACCAAGTTGGGATGTTAATCTACCCACACTAGTCTTCTGGGATTTCCTTTCATTCAGCCTATGACCCACTGTCTTCTAGTGCTTCTGTCAAGAGAGAGAAGACGCATGTCCTTCTCAGAAGTTATCAACATCAGCATTCCATGAACCAGACAGGAAAAAGTGCTCTATGAGTGAAGTTACAGAAGCCTGTCCATCTGGGACCTATAGACATCACCTCCAGGTTTAGTGACATCAGCCCACGGGGAGAAGTTCTAATATTTCGCCAGAAGTCAGCTCAAATATAAGGCTGCAGCTACACTTTTAGGCTGACCTCAAAGAAACTTTCAAAAATAAAATCTGGATTTTAAATCAGATGTTCAATGATTTGCCAGTATTAGTCACTTGTGGTATACACAATTCTTAATTTAGAAACAATTACTTTGCTTCCAGACAGCAAAGGTTTTAAAATGGTATGTGACAAATCTATATTTAAGCATCCTAAAACTTCAGAGGTGCTCAGCACTGACTTCATATGATGTTCAAAACCTCTGAAAATCATGACACATATTTATGTACCTGAATATGGATCTAAATGCCTATCTTTAGGCAACCAAATTTAAAAGTTTTGCCAGAGGATGTTTTGCCTCTATTTTAATTCCTTTAACAATTTTTCCAAATTGTTACTAATCTGAAGAATTGGAAAAGACCGGATAACTTGGTAAATTCATGCCACTGAGAGAATACAAACTGCAGGAGTCAGAAAAGTTCAGAACATATTGTCAGTCAGAAAGGACTGTGAAAAGAGAAATGAGCAGAAGGAAGAGAAGTGGAATGTAATAGCAGCAATTAAAAGAGAGTGTAATAACAGCAGCAATTAAAAGGGAAAAACTATAGCAACAGACAATTTGAAACTAACAATTAGCTGTATATCAGGAAAATCTGAATTAAAATTAAGATACCATAAACTACAACAGCAAGCTACTTCCTCTGTGATTTAGAGAGAATAATTTTAATCCAAAAGGGAGCATTAAGCAGCTTCTCTACACTTCTGGATCTGAGAGAGACTGGAAATATTTTTTATTATAATTAAAAGAAAGGGGCAGAGAGAGTTATTAACTCTACTAACATGACTCAAGAGGATTTATAAAGGCCCACAGATACAAAGAGCCGTTTTACTTACCTATTCTTATATAACTAGAATCATTTGATGTGGGGAGCTGAGATAACCAACGGAGGAAACTAGTACCTGAGAAACACCCATGTCTAAGGTAACAGCTGCCAAATAGCTGTTGATCACACCTGTGAAGTAAGAGACTAGAGCTCTTGTAGCTGCACCTTGGTCAATCTTTCTGGTCTCTCAGAGTGTTTCCCCTAAGGTGTTCAACCTCCAGCCCTTACCCATCTCAGGATGGAATCTCATAATTCTTCTACTCCTAGCTCAGGATCTGGGTACTTTGCCCTGTGTATCCCATTGCTTAGTACTGTCCAGTAATATTGGAAGAAATGTATTCAATAAAAGTATATAATATTTGGATGTCCTATAGAAGTTTTCAAGTTCAGGTGAGAGATTGCAGAGCTGTGATTCTCTAATGCTGCTTTTTCATTCTTGCAATATCTGATGCTTTTACTAAAATGCTCAATATATCATTTCAATGTATGTTTTAAAATTTCTTATGACATTATTTTGGGCAACTGTTATAAAGCAAGGTAAGGTAGACAAGGGAATATCTTTTATTGGACCAACTTCTGTTGGTGAAAGAGATACGCTTTTGAGATAGAGGTCTTCTTCAGGTCCTGTGTGTGTAGCTCGAAACCTTGTCTCATTCACTGGCAGAAGTTGGTCTAATAAAAGATATTGCTTTCTTGTCTCTCTAATATCCTGGGATCAACACGGCTACAAGGATACCTTTCTTTATTTACAGTGTTCATTTAAAAAAGCATATGCGGCTGCAAGGTGGTTGCTTTAATCTTTGAAAGAGTGACACTGTGGTCTGAAAAGACTGGGCCTGGGAGGAAGGAGCTCCTGAGTACCAGTTCTGGCTGATTCACTGAGTGACACTGGGCAAGTCACTTAACTTCTCAGTTTTCTCCAATGTAAAAATGGCTACTTACTTATCTCCCAGGGGTACTGAAAAGGATAATTAGTTAATGTTTACACAGTGCTTTGAAGTAGTAAAGTGCAGATATATCTGAATATACACATTTAATTATCAGTAACTAACAGGGTTGGCATGCACCTCACATGGGCGCCCCCTTTTCTCTGGCTGATATACCTGTAATCACAGTCTTTTTTCAGGGTGGCACCAGCCTCTCACAGGCAGCCCCTCTTTGGTTGGTTGGGTGTAATCCTGCTTTTGGTTTTAGTTCTTATATCGAGGTGACACCCAGCTCTCAAGAGCACCCCCCTGGCTGATAGTTCTCTTGGTGGATCTTCGGCGACTCAGCCCTCTGGCCGATCTGTATAAACTGTCCCTTCTTCCAGAGAATACAGTCCCGAGTTCTTAGCATAGCCTTGGTATGGGGCTATCGCTCTTCAGCTTTTTCCCCAGAGGCACTGCCTTCTTCAACCCAGCCAGGGTCTATGTCAGTTGGTGGTGTTTCAGCAGCCCTCTCTGGGCTCAGTCTTCAATCAACAAAGCGGGGCCCACCTCGATACCTCTCTGGCCAGGCCAGGTTCTGTGCTCGGTCCCCCTGGGCTTCAGCCTGCCCGCACTGGCCTTCCTCCTGATGCTCTTCCTGCCAGCCAGGCACCTGGTCTTCAGCAGCCTTCTCTGGGTTTCAGTCCTGTCTGCAGTGAGCTGTCCTTGGTACTGCTGCTCTTTCAGCCAGCCAGCCAGTCTTCACTCCTGGAGCTCCACACAGCAACTGAACTTCTCTGCTCTGCTGCTTGTCTTATGTAAGGCCCTTCTGGCCCCAGATTGGCCATTCTTCTGCAGCCACTCTAGGCTGCCTGGAGGACTTCTCTCTGCTATATTCTCAGACAGGCTGATGCAGAGCCAGGAGGCCTCCAATAGGGCCTCCGGACCTAGTCCATCCTGCCACAGTAACCAAATACTGGTATTCTTATTTAATTGCATTTATGCACATCTACACTTAACATTACTTTTGAAGTGACACAGTCTTGGTTGAAATTACCTAAAGACCTTCAAGGTGCAGTCTGATACCCAAGTGTGCATTCAGCCGTAATAATAGTTAGTAAGTTAGTAGTAAAGTTTATTGATTTTTTAAGGGTGACTAATCTGTATGTAAACTGAAATATTTACTCCTACACCTCTACCCTGATGTAACGCCACCCCATATAACACGAGTTCAGATACAAGGCAGTAATGTCGGCTCTGACGTATATGCACACCTTAAACATGATGGTTACTAAACATGGTGTTCAACAGCCTGAAAACCCACACATAGGGGATCGCTTTGGCCAGTTTCAGTAGCAGACCATCCTTCCAGACTGTTGTAAGATGCTGACAGATCGATGAAAGCGGTATCTGTCTTGAATTTTCATTTGAATTCAGCCTCGACGTTTTTAGTGAGAGCCAGAACCTGGTTGCAGCAACTTCTATGCGGTCAAAAACCAACTTGCTCTTTGGATAGGCTGCTGTCCACAGTGGGCCCGATTTGGTTCAGAATCATATGCTCCATCACCTTGTAGTTGATGCTCAAGATGGAGATTGGTCTGTGATTAGAAGGTGATCTGTAGGTTTTCCAGGCTCTAAGAGTGCAATGACCTTGGCTTCTCTCCAAACACAGGGGATTTCATTGGTCTGCAGGATCTTGGTGAAAAGGTGCACCATCCATTTCCATGCAAGTGGACCCAGGTTACCTATGAACTTAGGATAGATACCATCTTTTCCCAATTTTGTGGCTGCAGTGGTGGCATTGATGTTCTTACTTGTGTCCAGACCACTAGGACAACGGAGTGCACGTGGACATTACCTGCCGAAGTTGATGCTGGACTTGTCTCTGATACTGTTTGTTCACAGGCTGTTTTGACGTCCACTAAATTTTAGCAGTGATGGCACTGGCTTTCACCTGCAGGCTAGTGGCATATGTGGGATTTGCAGCCCTCAGGTGTGTCAGCAGGTTCCAGGCGCATCTGCTCCAGTGTGCGAAGTTTAGACCTTCTACACATTCAGGCCACCATTTCCCCCTTGCTGCATCCATTTGACACCAGGAGGGCTTTTCCAGTGTCTGTCTCTCTACATTTGTCATATTTGTGGAGGAGCTCTTGGCTCTCTGAAGTTCAGCATGGAATGTATGACGATCTGTGTCTCAGGTGTGTATTCTTCTTTGCAATGGAGATTAGGAGTGCAGTAAAACAGTCAAACATCTTTGGTGCGGGGGGAGCAGAGGAGATTGTGTTGTCCACAGTCCTAGTGAAAATGGTCCAATCTGCTTTTCTGATATTCCAGCGCTGCGCCAATCTTGAGTAGAGAACTGGGATTTGAATGCCAGTATGGGTCAGTACTGGTCTGTACTGGCTGTTTGGGAAATTATGAAGGATGATCCACAATATAGGTATTGGTGTGCCTGAATCATCTTTAGAAATAAACATCAGATCAGGGCAGTATCCTCTGCCCCATCTTACAGAATGGAAAGTGATGCACTGTTCTGTATCAAAAAGGAGGAACATATCATTTGCCAACATGCAGTGTGTCAGTTCTTCACCTGCAATGTTGCTTGCTGCATAGCCCCATTGTATGTGGTGACTATTAAAAGTCGTGCACAAATACAGCAGGATCCTATGCATTCTGAAGAGCTGGTTGAGGCCACTGTGTACCAGTTGGTTTATATACATGAATGATGGTTAGCTTGCCAATGCACATGGAGATTATAGTTGTTTCTTTTGTGTGCTATAGGAAGTAGAACCACATATTACTGGCCTGCCAGTATTTTGGATGGTAATTGCTGGCTATGAATGTATAGCCATTGATTTTGTATTAACAGAGACTTTTTTTTCATTTGCAACATGGATCGCCTGGAAGACAAGGCCATCGATGTTGGTCATTTTCAGTATTTTCTCCAGGTGGTCACACTAGGACTGTGAGAGGCCTTCAACATTCAACTGGCAGGTTCGATCTGCGTAGTGTGTTGGCCCTGAAAAATTTGGCTTATTTTGTTGCTCTTTTTACCAGGAAGATGATCGCCTTTACAAAGTCCATCCTATTAAGTGGGAAACCATGACTAAGGTCATCAGACTAGTGACTGAAAATCAACTGTTGACCTCCCAGGAAAAGAGCAAGAACTCTCAAGTCAAATGAGAATAAAGGGCAAGTTTTCAAACAAATTAGGTGCACAATTCAGTACCAAAATTGCATATGCAATTACTATAATTTTACATGCAAAGAGAGTAAATGCATTTACAAAAAAGCAACTGAGCATTTTCTGCAAATGGCAGAAAAAAACCAGCAATCCTTAAAGTGCCCTTTATCATTTTTGCCCACGAGTGATACTGAATGCAACAACAACTTTATGAACCTAAAGTTTAGTTTACTTTACAGCATAAAGGCCATTTTATACTATTTGATACAGCAACCCTTTCATGGTAATCAGTGGGAGATCTGTTGTGGACTGAAGGTACCATATGGCTCTAATTTTGAAAATCTGGTCACGGATTACAATGAAAAATGCAGTTAAACCCTCTTCACAGAATGAGTTTTACATCCATGTAGTAAAATATTTACTATTTTCTCTTCTAGTTCTACATATTAAAAAAATTTATGTTTATAGAATTACAAATTATATTTTAGCAATATTAACAAAAATATAATTTCAACAGCAGATGTTCAGCAAGCAAAGAGAGATGCAGCAAAATTTCCTTAAAAGATTAGTTTATTTGCAGTGTATAATAAATTCAGAGACCAGGAATTTTGAAAATGATATGAAAGCCTTTTTTTTTTTTTAAAGAAAGAATGTTTCAGAGAAAGTACTTTTTTTTAACTACAAAGAGAAGATACTAAGTCTTTCTTCATATGCTGTCATTAAAAAACCTACTGCCCCACAAATGTGAGCATAAATGTGATACTGGCAATATTGGCAATCATGTAATCTCCTGAGTGCAGCAGAATCTGTAACCTATCTAGTTTACACAGTGCTAGCCATCTCCCTGATATTTTCTCAGTAACAAAACTTTAAAGCTCACTTTACTTGTTTCCAAACATATATGGTAAAAATAATTTTACACACTTCCAATGGGATCTTGATGATAAATATTACAGAAGTACACAAAAAGATCTTACCTGCCACAGATACAAGTGTAAGAAGTATGGCGCATGCCACCGCGAGTATAGCAATAATGCTGGAACAGGCTGCAAATAAAAAAATATCAGTAATTAATAATTTATTCAGAAACACCACAAAGCAAGCAAGCAAGACTGCAATGAAGCGAGACCTGTGTGTGCAAGTCCCTCTACTACCTGACAAATATCTCCCTGAATTTCTGCTCAATTTAACAATCAAATTAACCTACATTCTCTCATCTCAGCCAGTTTGTGTATTTTTCATCATGTACCTGTCATCAAGCCTGGTATGAAACTTTGCAACAGAAAAATACTGAAACTGCAGTGAAGCATGTTTAATTTCTGAAGAATGGTAAATTGCTTTCCTTAGTAACTCAGCACAGTAAAACAACTTTGGAACACACTGGTTTACCTGACCTTAGAACCAAGTAGCTAATAAATAGTTAAAGGATCAAAGGCTGAAAACAATTGTTAAACTGCCTGGGTCTAAGATTACAGAGTTGAATAAAATACCTTCTTCTGGCATATCTGAAACACCAACTACAAATACAATCCACATTTGTTGTAAACCCCTACCTTAATATTTTTCAAAAAGGAAATGCAACTCCTCAGATAGGCTAGTTCTGTCCACCAACAGAGGCCTACCTAAACAAAGGTAAAGGAGTTTTTTCTGGAGTGGACTCAGGGGTCCCACTGGGAAAGATGATCCAAGGCTAGCCCAAGCCTTTTCAAAATCTCAGAGTTTCAGGTTTGCACACCACTGAATTGGCTCTGACACCTACATGTGGTCCCCGCTAGTGCAGGTTGATGCAAACTAGCAGTGTATGTGGGAACTTGCAGGACAGCTGCCCATGCTGCACCTGTTCTCCAGATAAAAAGACTATTCTCCCACAATCCGGCACATTTTACTAGTACAGTACTACAATCCACAGTAAGCGTAACAGGAAAAAAGTGTGTGTTCTATTACACACTGAAAACATGAAACTACTTATTTTCACTTAAGGTGCTTAAATACCTCAAGTATCAGAGGGGTAGCCGTGTTAGTCTGGTTCTGTAGAAGCAGCAAAGAATCCTGTGGCACCTTATAGACTAACAGACGTTTTGCAGCATGAGCTTTCGTGGGTGAATACCCACTTCTTCGGATGCAAGAAGTGGGTATTCACCCACGAAAGCTCATGCTGCAAAACGTCTGTTAGTCTATAAGGTGCCACAGGATTCTTTGCTGCTTAAATACCTCAGTTATCTTACCATTCAAATGTGAGCAATGAAATAAAGATCTGGATCTCAACACCAAGACTATACTGTAGTAAATAAGAGCCAGATAAGGAAATATTACAAAAGTGCTTGCTTTATATATGAAATAATGCATTCTGGAAGTTTATGCTCTTTGCAGCACTGTCCTCCTGGGGGAGCTATTTAGCCTTGAAAGCACAAAAGAATTTTCATCTTCACAAATATTGCGCTGTAAAAGTCCTTTGCACATGAGGGCAGATGTGCCCACAGCACAATCACTACAGGATTAGGTGCTATAAGAGCTAAGCACATATCACGGACTCTTTTATTCTTTGTGAAATATGCTCTAATTACAATCCAATTCTCTTCAATATTGAATGGATTCGGAAAACTCATTTATTGTAATACCAAAATCATTTCATTAACACACAGTAATAATGGTGCCATTCAAACTTCAGAGACGTTATGATTTTGTCCTTTTGTAATAGCAGCCCACAGAACACAATGTTCATTCTTTGAAGGACATTAAGACTATTACTTAAACAACCATAGAGTCAAAATATATTTCAAAACTTCCCAAAGGGATAATTAATTGAAAAGATACACACCAATCCCCCCCAAAAATTATGCACACAAAGGAAATGAAAACAGAACCATCTCTCTAAGGACTAAATCCTGACTTTTCAGGGAGATGGATTTTATAGAATTTTTCCTCATCTCTAATTACAATATTTTACTAGTTTTGGATCTCTCTGGAAATTTAGAAGTGTGCAAAGAGAAAGTCAGAAGGAGAGGATAACAATACAGGAGTCTGGGAGATACTCTGAAATTAAGAAATCGGATAACAAGAGCCCTTCTAACTTTCGCAACTGGATGCTATAAATTTTCCATTTGGCAGTCACACATTCAGTTTCCACTATCACTTCACCTTATGGACCTATGTTTCTTTCCATTTGCAAATTCTAGGTTTCTGCAAATCAGAAACCTAGATGTTCTACTATTAGAACATGCACCCAAACATTTTGCCCAGTTCCATCTTATATTTATATGTATGTATAGCAGGGGTAGGCAACCTATGGCACGTGTGCCGAAGGCGGCATGCAAACTGATTTTCAGTGGCACTCACACTGCCTGGGTCCTGGCCACCGGTCCGGGGGGCTCTGCATTTTAATTTAATTTTAAATGAAGCTTCTTAAACATTTTAAAAACCTTATTTATTTTACATACAACAACAGTTTAGTTATATATTATAGACTCATAGAAAGAGACCTACTAAAAACATTCAAATATATTACTGGCATGCAAAACCTTAAATTAGAGTGAATAAATGAAAACTCGGCACACTACTTCTGAAAGGTTGCCGACCTCTGATGTATAGTAATGCTTATTTAAATAGCTTTCAGTGTTATTTTTATAAACCCCTACTTAGTATTTAAGTGACTGAGTGAAATATTTCCTTTTCTCCAAGCTTTCAGTAACCTTCTAAAGTGCTTTAAAAATGAAATAATGAAAGCTGTAAACTTCCTTCTATCTTAGATGATATAAAGATAGCAGGGCTTATTTTTCCATGTGACAAATGACCACATATTCGTAAAGCTGGAACTTATATGAAACTTCATGCAGTAATGTAACAGTTATCTTTTGCTGCATTCCCAGTTTAGCAATAAAAGGTAGTAAAATAAGTTAAGAGATGCTACATATAATCTACCTTTTGTCTGAACTTTCCATTTCCTTCTTCCAAAAAATGGTTACATTGGTTGTTTCACATGTTATGGATTTCTTTTAAAAAAGAAAAACTAAAAAGGCATTGTTAATGTGATTGAGCCAGGGATAGTATATCTTTACTGGGTAATGTATTTTCCACTAGAGACAGGAGTAAAATTATTCACATTGTTGTATTACTTTCTCAGTTGAGTGATTCATTATAAACTATATGCTAACGTGGTTGCCATAAAAAAAGTCAACATCTGCCAACAGTGGCACCTGAATTTCCACAGTTATTTCTTATTGCAAGTATAAGATATAACTGTAGCACTTCAGATACTACTGCTGGCTTTTTCAAGTTAACAACTGTATGTCCAGCATCTTAAAGGTGGCCTCTATCACTCTGGGTGAAATCCCGGCTCCATTACAGTCAGTGGGAGTTTGAGCCATAATTTCACCCCATGTGCTGTAGTTTCTGTAAGAATTTTGCATTGAACAATGCAGCTTAGAGTTATATGAAACAGAATATATTTTTCTGATTAATAAATTTGATGGATCTTCATGGCATTCTCCAAGTGCAATGCAAAAGTTAAGGGAGCGAAATACTGCAAGTTGGACATATGACTTAGGGCTTGTCTACACTTACTGGAGGATCGATGCTGTGGCTATCAGTGCATCGGCACTATACCCGCTAAATCGACCGCCGATCGCTCTCCTGTTGACTCCTGTACTTCACCTGACCGAGAAGAATAAGGGGAGTTGACGGGAGAGCGGCTCCCGTTGACATCGCGTAGTGTGGATCCCACAGTAAGTAGATCTAAACTACGTCAATTTAGTTATGCTATTCACATAACTCAAATTGCGTAGCTTAGATCGACTTTTCCCTTTAATGTAGACAAGGCCTAAATCTGGAAATCCATATGCAGTTATATTGGAAACACTGTGTCTGGCATTTAGGCTAGCCACTTTTATGACCAGCTTCTATGTATGTTTAATATGGTTTTATGTTGAATCTGGATCATCTGTCTAAGAATTTCTAATGCATGCATCACAGGTGCTAGCAGTTGGCACGTCTTTTTTTCCCCTTTAGAGTAAATGTATTTTTTGTCACCCTGCACACTGTATATCTTCATGGTGTATACAGATCAGTCATTGGTCTATTTACGTCAGATGTTACTCTGTTTATCCACATGGTTCTGTTTGAACTTGTATCTTCTTTTTACTGCTTTGAAACGACAATTTAATTTTTAAAAGAGCAAATACTATCAGGTAGTTTTCATTCAAAATTCAGCTTTTTAAAATTATTATAACTGACTGAAAGCGTGTCTTCTGGAGTTTAAGGATAATTTTAAAAAACGACCTCTTTGTCATTGATTTAAAATAGGGCAAACATTAGCCCCTATTTTATTACAGCTGAAGAAAATCTAAAGTATGAGCTTACTCTTTCTCAAATCTGAAGCATCAGGTAATCTTATTCCCACAGCTATGCCTATGCTTGATTACTTTATTGACAATGCTAATTTAAGGGACAAGAAAATTTACCTCCTAGAAATGTTGGGTTTTGAGCCACTGGAAACAACAGAGAAGCACTGTCACAGCTACAGGGTGACCAGTGCCTTAGCGGGAGTTTTCCAATAAACAGCTTTTCCATTATTTTCTTCGTGACTCTTATCTTAGCCATTGTTTCATTTCCTGTTGGCTTCTCTCTTAACAGCCTTGTTTGATTTAACTTCTGGCATTCAGATAGGTTAATATCAAACAGATAACTTGAGGAGCATCTTTTATAAAAAATAATACACAACTCCCTCAGTTTCCACAAGCACATACCAGTATTTTCAGTATCTTAAGCGGTTATTGCATACAAGTAAAGTTAAACTGCCTTATTTTATTGTAAGAAAATTTTAAAGACCACCTGATTGTTTAAGGGTTTTTCAAACTATTTTAATGTAAAATCTACTTTGGATTATCTTTTCTGTCAACAAATGATTAGAATCTCTCGTAGCATATTTTACACTTGCTGTGTGTGCTTTTATGGCAATCCTTAGGTGGGTTTCTAATGCAGTATCTTACACGCTGATAATTCTAATGGGATCTCTTGACCAGGAAAAAGGAAACTAAATAAGGTATCAGTTTAATTTTAACATAGCTTCACTTAATACCTTGCATGCATGGAATAAAGGAGCAAAATCCAGGAGTATTATCAATATTCATTAACTACTTTTTTCACTTTTCTCTTCTTTTGACATCTTCCTCTTTGTAATATATGACCTATCCCCATACATTTAGTATTTATTTCCCAGAAAGAAGTGAACGTTGGGTGAACTGAACAAAGAATATGTTATTTATGATTCTTGTCAAGGGTGTTCTTTTTAACAGATAATGGATGTGTAGAAGAGAGCAGTATGCTATACATCTCAACTAGTCTCTTTTGAGACTAGATATTTTTGGACCAAGAAACTACTATTTCTAAATCACATCAAACAAATAAAATCTTTTGAGTCTAGTCTAACAATCAGTACCACGTATAATTATATCAATAGAAACAGAATGGTAGAGAGAAAAAATATAGGGGACAGAGTGCAGAAAGTAGAGTCCTTTGTTACTTTTTCTATCAAGAATTTAACTCCAATTTCTATTCTTGTGACAGATACATGACAGTGCTTCTTATGCTTGACTTCCACTGAGCCAAAGTCTGATTCAGTCGTCAAGATAGTTTATTTAATGCTGCAATTGAGTTAACAAACTTGGGTAAGTACAGAGAAAAATTTTCATCCAAAATGAAAGAAACCAATGATGCTTCATTGGCTTAAGTGAGATTCTTCAGTAAATACATGGATCTTGTACTGCAATGCACACATATTTCATTCATTTCTACTGCTTTTCAGCTTCCAAGTGGTATGTTATTGCAACCTTCTGTGTTATGTACAATGGACAACTCCCATGGGTTTTTCAGGCAATATCAACATTTCCAAACATTTTCCTCTCCCTTCCCCATTTTGATATGAACAATTGGAGTTATGGCCCTCAGCATGTACTCCTTTTTAGGACTTGGGGGATAAAGGGAAGAGTACTCAAACTTTCCCTTAGCGATCATGTAAATGCTTACAAACATACTTAACTTTAAATTATGAACTTAAACCCTGCTTTAGTTCTTCAGTTTTGTATGTGAAATTGAAAAGCCTGACATTTTCCTCCTGGCCCCAAATCCTTCCTACCTTCCAGATTCTTTTCTCTATTTGGAAGGAAAAGTACAAAATAAGTGAAACAGAACGTCCACACAATCCTCCCCCAACACACACTCTTCCCCGCCAAAATTAAATTGTCACCTACTTTAAATGAATGCTAACTGAGCCTCTTTGTCCATATTTCTTCTTCCCTCTGCTCTTCACCCTCCAAAATATCCCTTTCTACCTTCAGGTTTCCAACTTTTAGTATCTGCTATAGATCTGACACCCTGGTAGTCACTCAGAAAAGGGAGAGGAGTCTTAGCTGCCAGCCTTCTGCCCCTCTCCTTTCCACCTCTCCTCCTGTCTCCCCTCATCCTTACAGCCAGATGCATACAGCCCTTAGAGGCTGGTAGAAGGCAAAGATATAAAGAAATCAAAAAAACTTCCTGGTGTCTGGCCAGAAACGTGAAGAAATCATCAGGTGAATAGAATCTGGAGAATAGTGCTGCAAGTCTGAGAGTGAAATCCTGTCTCCATTGAAGTTAGTGGCAAAAATCCCATCAATTTTAGTGGGGCCAGGATTTCACCCTACATCTTAGAATCATAGAATATCAGGGTTGGAAGGGACCTCTGGAGGTCATCTAGTCCAACCCCCTGCTCAAAGCAGGACCAATCCCAAACTAAATCATCCAACATACAGTTCTCTGTCTTAATCAGGCACTCAGAAAACAAAGAAATGGCATCATCCACATCTTTAAAAAACAAGATGAAGCAGAGTGTCATCAGCCTTCCATGGCACTATGGCCCAAAGAACCTTACAGTGTCTCCTGGACAGGAGAGGCCCCAGAGTACGCGTGTGACTTTGGGGTGAATAAACAGCTACTCAACATTCTCCTCCAAGAGCTCCCTGAAAGGATGGAATAGAACACAGAACAATCTGGTTTGCTGCTTCAAGATTCTGGAGTCATTTCAACAAAACCTCTTGCTCAGTGGTAGTTTAGGAATTCATTTTTATATGATGTAGCAGTATGGTGTAGTAGGCATAAAAATGCCCCTTTTTGTAGAATACATAATATGTTGAATGGTCCAGGAAGATACTCATTGGGTTAATACAGCATTAAAATATTTGTACCAAAACCAAATATTTACCTTAAAATAGTTACATGAGTTATCACTGTGCAGTTTAAGACTTTCAGATATGCAATAATTAATCAGTGTACCTTTGAGGAAATTGCCACTTAACAAAAAAACCTTTTCACATTTCAAAACTATTGTTGTTTGAACAGATCCTCTTGAGACTCCCTTTGAAATGCAAGCAGGTGGTTTTGAACTAAAGAGTGGAAAGAGAAACAACTAATGTGAGTTCTGTACAGAATTCAGAATAAATGTTTATGTGTGGAGTTGTCAGTTTTATGGGTGGAGTGTGGAAGCTGTGCACTGAAATATTCTTGAATTGCAAAGGATGAATATGAAGCACCCTTACCTTTCGTATAGTATAACTAGCACACACGGCCAGATTTTCCAGAACTGGTCTCCCTTTTTTATGCTGCAATTGGTAGCCACAATTTTGATCATTTAGACATTTACGTACCTGATTGCACCCACAGATAAGGTGCTTACAGAAGCCTAAATAGTCTATAATTTTGCATCCACATTTACCAGTGGGTGCAATTTATCTATTGTATCTAAAGTATTTTTAAGGCACTCACCACCATAAATATGCAGAATTGCAGACACAAAAATGAAAGCACCCGTTTAAGTCTGGCAGATAATCAGTATCAATGAGTGCATACACTTTTTTGCTGCTTTTACAGATCCAGACTAACACGGCTACCCCTCTGATACTATACTTTTTTGAACAGTACTTCATTTTCGATCCTGAGATATGAGCATAAACAGCATACATAACCAAGAATTAGCAACAGAAAGCTTCATAAGTGAAGGGCAATTTTCTTAATTGTCCAGGTTACGATGAGAACCTTATTGGTTATCTGGGGCTAACTAGCTACTCAGATTTAGTTGACTGAAACTCAGTCTCATTTAACTTTTAATACACTGGTGTATATTTTCAGTTTTATATACTATGTGCGCAGAATTTTTTTCATACAAAAATGTTATACATAAACTAGTTGGAAGAAATAGTCAGTGAAATTAAAAGAAAGAAACCGTCATGTCCACCGGGCACAAACAGTGAGCTCAAGGCTGATGAAAGAACAAGTAACATTAGTACTAACTGTATTCTGAAGAGTGAAGCTTTATCCTATAGCTCCATGGCAAATATACCCAACAATTTTGTGAATGAAACAATACTATTTCAATGTCCTGCATGATATCAGAAATTGCTCAGAACATAAGTTACCACCCCATCAGCAAGAGAACTATACATAACAGCTTTACGTTATTAAAATTGCTACAGATTAATTTCTAAAATCCAATCACTTGCAAGTTGAACTTCCTCTAATGAAAAAGCTTCTTATAAATTTAAGACCTGAGTGGGGCGGTGTGTGTGCATGCACAAATTTCTAAATTTCACTCTCACTTTTGAGATTTTTAGTGCCAGTCAAGGAAGAAAAAAAAAAAAAAGGTAAGAGATTGTTCCTCAGACTATGTTTTAATGTCCTGGAAAACTTGCAGAAAAAAGGACTGGTCAAACTCAGGGACTGATTCTTGATTTCAGAGGGGCTGTTTGAGGTGTAAGGGGATGCTTGAGTTGAGTAAAGGTGCCAAAATTAGAACCTTAGTAAGTAGGCATGAAATATAACTGGTTGCATGTCAAATGAACCATAAACAGAACATACATTCCAAAGGAGGACTATAATAGCACTGAAGATGTGAATTTCAAGAGTAAGAAACAAAATGTTTCTACAGCACAGATTTCCGTACAGCTTCTGCTTTATTTCCAAATATTGTCTCCTGTTGGTTTTCCAAGAAGTTGTGCCACCTTTCTTGCACTCTAACCTCAAAATAAATGGATACCCATCCAGAGTTCAGGACAGGAACACAAAATGAAATTACCAAAAAGATTAAGAAAAAAGTTATTTATGAATGACAGTGCCTGGCAGGTGCAAAACAGAATACAAGACAATAGGATTGTGGGCTTTTAAGATCACAAGGGAGCTAAGCATACCATGACATCTGTTTCACCAAGGATTAATATCACCTGGAAATAAGAAACAAGCAGAAAGTCCATAAATAATACAAAATCCAGCACTGTCACAAATGTTATGTATGATTTGCAATGATTGAAAGAAAATGATATTCTTAGTTTAAGAATGGAGTTACTTACGTGAAGGGTAATTAGCATATTAATTGGATAATTGGGAATTATAAATTGTCTGTCTTATGTTAAGAACAACTGAATAGATGAGATGACATTAGCTGATATTTCTTTGATCTTTTTTGATTAAACTACTCATCTTCCAGGATTTCCCAATGGTATTTGGGAACGCACAAGGCAGGAATAAATTTTGGGTGAGAAGAGTGAGATAAAGAGATCCCATTTTTTGCTAATTGCATTTTGACAGATTATACTTAAATTTTCTAGTTAACTTTGTTGTTTGTTTGACCATATTATATTGATAGAGGCCATCCTAACAACTCTTCTTGAGTTTAAATTTAACCTGTTGTTTTTAGCTGTATGAGGGGTGGGAAAATGCAATTACAGCCAAGGTTTTTAAGAAGTTCTCTAACTTTCCTCCAAGTACTGCAGGTTTCACAGAATTATGAATTTTGTGAAAACTTCCTTCACCCAACTATCAATATTATACAAATATTCCTTTTATATGGAGATTCAGCTGAAGCATTTACTATGTATGTGAAAGCCTGGAAATGCAAACAATGAGTGTGAAAAGTATAACCTCACATGGTACTTGTTCTTCTTCAGAAACATTATTATAATAAAAAGGTCTGGGGTGGGAGAATATGTTCCCTTCATTTCCTGTGCGGGTTGCATAGTGCTCAAGGATTCTACAGTAGTTGCTGTCTTGCCTGCACACCTGAAGCTGACCTACCTATCGAACAGCACCACAATATCTCATTGCTACTCAGTACATTGTTATTTTCCATTCATATAGAAGTTGTGAAGCCTTGGCCCAGAAATCCATTACTACAACTATCATGTAAGAGTCTGAATCTGGAAGAGAACATACACTGTGAGAGTCCTGTGTTTCTAAAAACATAACATGGACCTGGAAATGATGCATGTAAAACAGGAAGAAAGTGAAACCTCTTATTTGATAGCATTTCGTTTATAGAATTGTTTTTAAACAACCACCTCATGTTCTGTGCTTAATGAATCACAGAGGAAGTGTCAGATTCTTACTGCAATCTGTAACAGTTTCACTTCAAAAACAACAAACCTTCCAAATCTCCTTGGAGGTTTCAGTTTGAGGGGCAGGTTTCTAATGGGAAAGCTGGAAAACTCAGCTGGACTTCAGTTTCAGCCCAGTGAGATTGTTTAATAATAGAATGTCAGGGTTGGAAGGCACCTCAGGAGGTCATTTAGTCCAACCTCCTGCTCAAAGCAGGACCAATCCCCAGACAAATTTTTGCCCCAGGTCCCTAAATGGCCCCCTTAAGGATTGAACTCTCAACCCTGGGTTTAGCAGACCAATGCTCAAACCACTGAGCTATCCCTCCCACACAGTGAGGGGAGGACAGACCCTTTTGAAGCATTGCCCATTCGTGGACAGTCATCCAGTGAAGACAACCATTGTCAACGGTTATCCTCATTGGAAACCTCCCTTCTACTGTTATTGAAAACATTGTAACTGTCAGTATGAATGAGATTAAAAGTGTTTGCCATTACAGAAGAGTGATCAATACCAAATTCACCACATCTCTCCCCCAGTTTCTGGAACCACTTTGAAAATGGTTTTGGCTAATCCACTCTCGCAGCTAAATAATTTCCAACTGAGAGGAATCTGGAGTTACGGTGGACACCACCCTTGCTGACAACCATTTTCAGTAATGGGTCATTTTCCTTGGGCATATGTCTCAGAGTTTTCAGTCGTTCGCAAAATAAATACTTAAATACATAGCATAGTAGTCTTTGTACCATGAAAAGGGTGGTCGACAATAAGGATCTCATTTTAACTTCTTAACCAACTGTAAAAGCCACTGTGTTACAAGCATTAACAGTGATACAAAACTGCAAGTACTATCATGGTCTAATAATTTCACACTTAATCTGATATTATATAAAGAGATGGCATAAGATTTTCTAAGACTCATTGCTCCATTTCTTCTCTAATAATTCTAGATCTCAACTGGCATATTTTAAATTAAATTTTGTAGTTTAAACCTATTTATCAACAGCTAATTAATGAGGTCTAAATCCTTTGATGACAGAATGATTAAACAGCATTTTAACTAATCCATCTTTAATTAAAATGCTGCCAGCAAACCATTTCTGAATGTATATAAAGGACACATTTATAGATGCTCACTCTTTAAATATGCATTATGTAAAGCCAATAATTAGAAGAACTCATGATTTCAATTATATTTTAATTACTGTTACATATAAAACATACTTTAATAGATGTAATGCAATACATTTTCTTTCTTTATGACTCAGTAATCATTCTTATTGGGGTGACAACCAAATAAAAGGAAGTTTAATATATGCACTAGTACACGAATATTGTTTTAGGTTTGAGCCAATTCTCTCTACATTTCTTCTTTCCAGCAGCAAGGTACTTAATTATCTCAATCTAAAATACAAATGAATCCTCGTAAATTCCTATTAAAAATCATAAAAGGGAATTAGATATAACTGGCCATAAATATAAGAAAATAGGGATAAATGCATTTATACCTATTATTAAAATGGGATTTTCCTGGAGCTTCCTAAACTGGTGTAACACTGGTGGTACTTAGATAAGGTGACCTCTCTGTCTTCAGAATTCATCTAGTTAGAAAATTATCCTGAATACTAAACTGAGATTTTAAACCTTCAGCTGGCTCATACCAGCTGATTCAGGCATGCAAGTCTTGGACTAAGGGGTTGTTTAATTGTGGTGTAGACATTTGGGCTTGGGCTGGAGCCCAGGCTCTAGGACCCTGCGAGATGGGAACTGTACACCACGGTGAAAATAAGTGATGGTCACATTCACACCACCCTATACCGAAAACCTACCGACCGCTATGCCTACCTTCATGCCTCCAGCTTCCATCCCGGGCACACCACATGATCCATTGTCTACAGCCAAGCACTGAGGTACAACCGTATCTGCTCTAACCCCTCAGACAGAGACCAACACCTACAAAATCTCCATCAAGCATTCTCAAAACTACAATATCCGCATAAGGAAATAAGGAAACAGATCAACAGAGCCAGACGTGTACCCAGAAGCCTCCTACTGCAAGACAAACCCAAGAAAGAAACCAACAGGACTCCACTGGCCATCACATACATTCCCCAGCTAAAACCCCTCCAACGCATCATCAGGGATCTACAACCCATCCTGGACAATGATCCCACACTTTCACAGGCCTTGGGTGGCAGGCCAGTCCTCGCCCACAGACAACCTGCCAACCTGAAGCATATTCTCACCAGTAAGTGCACACCGCACCATAGTAACTCTAGCTCAGGAACCAATCCATGCAACAAACCTCAATGCCAACTCTGCCCACATATCTACACCAGCGACACCATCACAGGACCTAACCAGATCAGCCACACCATCACCGGTTCATTCACCTGCACGTCCACCAATGTAATATACGCCATCATATGCCAGCAATGCCCCTCTGCTATGTACATCGGCCAAACTGGACAGTCTCTAAGGAAAAGGATAAATGGACACAAATCAGATATTAGGAATGGCAATATACAAAACCTGTAGGAGAACATTTCAACCTCCCTGGCCACACAATAGCAGATCTTAAGGT
>NC_059092.1:25205763-25239227 GCF_020497125.1 Mauremys mutica | reverse complement strand
GGAGTTGAAGGTGTAACCAGCTCCCTGATGGGGGCTCCACTTTCCTGCACTACATAGAGTTCTGAGGGGAGAAATTTGTCCAATATTCACCACACATTTGTACTTTAGCATTTAGACTAAACTGAATGTATAGTAATAGTGTAAGGTTCCTACATTGTGTACAACAATTTACATAGTGTTGATAGTACTAAATTTTTACTGCCATAATTAAAAACTGTTTGATTTCTTACTTTTGAAATGGCAGTAATACACGTTAGTTCCTAACACTTGTGTGTGCAGTTAAAAAGAAAATCCCAAACTTTTGGTTAGACAGAGTGTACGTACACATGTAATTTGTTTTAAAGAAAAAGCTATGTAAATATAAGAACACTCTTTCTCTATAGGTTGAATTGTCTTTCAAAACTCAGAAATGGTATTAGGCCTCTATGATGAGAACGTACTTTAAAAAACACAAACAACCTCTCCAATATTTGCTGTGTTAAGGAATGGTCTCCATGATGTGGGGGTTTACTTTTGCTAACACAATTTCATTTTGGTTGCAGCCTAAAAGTAATCAGTGTTTATGACTGGCTTTGGGAAGTCTGAGATGTAAAATAGGTTAAGTGCAATAACAATGTAAGTTACTGATTATATCAGCATTACAGTTCAGTAATAATTCTCAGTTTATACTGAGCAATGACCCTCAGACATAGAACTTTTCACTACTCTTGCGAAACCTGTACAGTTACAAATATAAACTAATGCCTTCAGGAGGAATTTAAGGAGATTAGTCACACAGTAATCATAACTTTATTACTCTTTCATGCAGACCGTTGTAGGAATAGCCTTGGCATCCACACAACCATGCAATTCTAGGCTCTCTTAGGGTGGTTAAATGACCAGAGTAGTGAAGTTTTGTTTCTAAAATACATGGTTTAAAAAAAATTTTAAAGGAAGGCTGAAAGGGAAGAGACCAAGGAAAGCATATACTGTACTAAAAGGAATGAAGAATCAGCTTTTCCTGGTAGACAGAAACACTTTATTTGTAAAAGGCACCAATCGCATAGTACTGATGCTGTCTTTATTTGCCTTTCATGCTTATGATCTAAAGTTTGATATTAAGTCCTTTATCTAATATTAAAATCATAATCTAAAATCTTAACTGATTCCTAGCAAGATGTGTACTATTGTATTACCTTATTGTATGCAAGAGAGAAGCATTGTTAGAATAATCTTTCAGACATTACTAGCCCTATTGTCTGTTGGGACTGAACAGTGAAGACGATGGAAATGCACATGGCAACACCCACTTTTCCTTTTCTGAAATTTAAAATGATCTCTAATTCTTAATGTATTCTGAAGCTTGAAAAAATATGCGTAAAAGCAATTGTTCTTAAAATGACTAAGATTATGTTAAGATTTTCGAATATCTTGTTAATGAAGCTCTTTCACAGAGTGATACTAGTTCAGAATATAGAAATGAAATAAAAATTCAGCCCCAAATAAGGCTGTATTATTAAGTCATTCTTCCTAGTTAACTAGGGGTATGTCTACACTACCAGATTAGTTCGATTTAACTTAATTTGAATTTGTGGAATCGACCTTACAAAGTCGAATTTGTGTGTCCACACTAAGGACACTAATTCGAATTTGTGAGTCCACACTAACGGGGCAAGCGTCGACATTGGAAGCGGTGCACTGTGGGAAGCTGTCCCGCAGTCCCCGCTGCCCATTTGAATTCTGGGATTTCCCCACAATGCATGCTGGGGGGAAAATGTGTAGAGGGTGGTCTTGGGTAACTGTCATCATTCAACGTGCTTTTGGACGTCTCAAGAGGAGATGGAGGAGCTTACTGACTCGCTCGGATCTCAGCGAAACCAATATCCCCATTGTTATTGCAGCTTGCTGTGTGCTCCACAATCTCTGTGAGAGCAAGGGGGAAACCTTTATGGCGGGATGGGAGGTTGAGGCAAATCGCCTGGCTGCTGATTATGCTCAGCCAGACAGCCGTGCAATTAGAAGAGCCCAGCGGGAAGCGCTGTGCATCCAGGAGGCTTTGAAAGCTAGGTTCCTCAGGGAGCAGGGTAACCTGTGACTGTTCAGTTTCTTTACAGAGAAGCTGAACCTGCCCCTGCTTCAGTTACTGTTGACTTTCTTCTGCGGTTACATACCCCGTTCACCACGTTTCCCCCCTTCCAACACACGTTTAAAAATAAAGTTAATGGAGCATTGTTAATTAACAATGTTTTCTTTATTAATGAATTCGCGTTAAAGGGTTGAAACAGGGACGCAGACTGTGGTGGGTAGGGTGTGCAGTGATGTTAACACCGCTTCTAAACTCGAGGAATGACAGGCTCCTGCTCCTAGAGCGGTCTGCAGTGCCGGACTGGTTGTTTCAACGGAGCCTGCCATCCCTCCTTTTCGGGACTCTGTGTGCGGGGGCTATGTGACCTTGTGGCGGGGGAGGATGGTTACAGATTCCCCTGCTGCGTGGCTCTGTGGTCTGGGACAAGGACCGCTGCATAAGTTCTGTAACCGCCCTCCCATGCCACAAAGCCACGTACCCCCCTCCCACACAGAACATGGAAAACACTTCCCAGACCGACCAGGGTGCCTACTGACTGCACTGTGTGTGTGACCTGCTGTTGATCCTGCCCCCGTGTCTGTACCCTGGTAAAGGTGACTGTCCTATGCAATTAACAACCCCCTTCCCCCCCCCCTTCACAGACAGTCTTCTGTAGAAAAACTTGACGGAAATAGTAATTAACAGCAAACTACTTTTAATACTCAACTACACAGTTAGGGGATGAAACTGGGATTGGGGCTTCGGTGAGCCAGGAAGGGAAGGACTTCTCAACATTTAGGGAATGAGAGCCTTCTTGTATTTGTGCACTCTGCAGGGGTGCAGTGACAGTTTTCACGGCCCCTGTTGCCCCTCCTTCTTGTTACTTTGGGTGAGGGGGGTTTGGGACTTTGTGGCGGGGGAGGGCGGTTGCAGATACAGTGCAGTGGGGATCTGTCCTCCTGCCTCTGGTCCTGCAGAACATCCACAAGGTGCCGGAGCGTGTCAAATTTTCCCTGGGCATTTCCTGTGTGGCTGGTCAGAACATCCAAGCTCGGACTGCTGTCCAGAGCGTCAACAGAGTGGTGCACTGTGGGATAGCTCCTGGAGCTACTAAGGTCGATTTCCGTCCACACATAGCCTAATTCGACATAGCCATGTCGAATTTAGCGCTACTCCCCTTGTCGGGGAGGAGTACAGAATTCGAACTAAAGAGCCCTCTAGGTCGAACTAATTAGCTTCCTGGTGTGGACGGGTGCACGGTTAAGTCGAATTAACGCTGCTAAATTCGACATAAACTCCTAGTGTAGACCAGGCCTAGGAGAGGCAGGTAAAAGAATGATTTTTGTAGTACTGATTGTCACATAGTCATGCATAACTAAATTGAACTAGATAGGGTAGATTTGATTTAAATCATGATTTAAATCACTAGTCAGGAAGACTTGATTTAATCATGGTTTTCTGCATAAAAGTGCATTCTTGTTGGTTGTTATAATCTTAATACATATTCTTCACAACTCAGATAGATCTGGTTTCATTTTTAGAAGATACACACTATACATTTTTAAACTGATTTATTTTGAAAACTTTTCATATGAGTTTTACAGCTATATCAGAGAATAAATGATTGGTTATTTCATTTACTAAAGGTAATTGAAGCAGATATTTATGAAGTCATTGGGAGGTGAACTATCTCCAATTCAACAGGTTAATCATTAATATTTGGAGCATTTTCTTCCCATGCTGTATTAGGAGGAGAACATCACCAGACAGACATTTACCTTGTTTTATGTAACTAAAACAACAATGTTAAGTATTCTGTTTTTTCTCTTCAACAGCAAACATATAATATTTTAACAAAAAAGCATATGCCCTTCGCTTCTCACATTTATCTCCAGACTTCTTCTCCTTGTCCAGATCTATTCCGCCCCAACAATCTTCTGTTCACTGAACTTTCTGAAACTTTGCACTTTTAGAGAGAGGTAAGGGATTGACTCTGTGTACACAAATTTGCAGAGGGACAATAGAGTTGAGGTCTGTTATTTCTCACTTTTATTTATTTAAAAACATTTTTGCTGTTAACAAGCATGTTACCTCTGGAGACACAAATCCACAGTTTGAGAACTGCAAAACTAAGCATCTCCGATGGTATCTTCTAGACTGAGCACTGAGTGCCATTGGGTAGATAGAAAGATTAACCTAAATAATCTATACAAAAGCTCCTGGAACCCCATAAAATTGGGTCCCTAATCCATGAACTATTGGAACTCATTTACAAAACTTTTCTTAAACATTACATGAATATACTGTCTCATACTATAGAATTAGAATTTATAATCCCTATTCCATGATGAGATATCTTTGAGCTATAATGTATCTTAATTAAAACGATCTTTAGATAGGTTTTTTCCTCAAAAAGCATTTTATAAAAAAAATCCGATTTAAATAAAAAATACTATCCCGATTTAAATAAAAAATACTGTGCAACTGGCCACAGGGTGCTTTGGGAAGGGTTTGCAATGCCTCATGGGGCAGGTATAGCGTCACATGATGCAGGTTTCTCCTCCCATCCTTCCAGAGGCATCCAAGTAGATTGTCAGCTGTTTTTCAATTGAAGGGGGAGCAGGGGGAAGGAGAGTGGTGTGTTTGGGGTGGGGGAGACTGATCTATCCTGAGGCAGGGTGAGAGGGACACTCTCCCACCCCTACATCAGCCCCTGACTCTGCTTGGCACATTGGTCTCTCCTGAAGCAGCCCGCTCTGCCTGCCTGCTTATGGTCCTGTGACTGGTTCTGTGATTCCCTCTGAGTTCTCCCACAGCCTCCTCATCTGCGGGGAGCAGCATCCAGAGCTGTTCTGGGAGCTCTCCATGCTGAGGAATGTCAAAGCATTGCAGCAGTCCCGTCCCTCCTCCCCTCTGCCTCCCTGCAGCAGCAGTCTGCCTGCCGCTGTGCTCCTGTGCAGGACAGAACAGGCGCCTTCCCCGCTAATGATTTTCTCTTTATTCCCCCCAACTGAGCAGCACGCTCAGCTGTCAGATACTTCCAGGAACTTTAAAAGGGGAGGGGTGCATGCCAGCAGAGTGGTCATGGCAGGCATGGTGGGATACTGGGGGAAGCCAGTTATGTCGACAAAACAAACAGCAGAGTCTTCACTGACGCTTTGTCGCAAAAAGCTTTATGCCTCTTGTTGAGGTGGTTTTGTTTTGTCAGCAAAACAGCAGAGTTTTGTCACCAAAAGTAGCTTTGTAGTGTGTATACCTCCCCTGTTTTGTCGGCAAAAGGCAATTTTTGCCGACAAAACTTTGTAGTGTGGACAAGGTCTTAGTTTAGTTGTTGTTGAGCCATAAATGTATTGTGAAAATCCCTGTGACTGGACAGGTTTAAGACTAGAAACAGGTTGACATGGCTGGATCCAAGTGACATGTTGAAATGCAGTCCCAATAATACGTGTTTTGAAGAAAGAAAAATCCTATTTCCCCCAATAAGTCCCATTGGTTCCTTTTGTGGCATTGTGTTGTGCTTTTGTTTGTTTGTTACACATTCCTCAAAGAAAGGTCAAAATAATATTTTTCTATCATTGTGAAACAGCCTGCTGGAAGCCATGTCAGGAAAATATACAGAAGCTGCTTGTTTGTCAGTTAAATATGCATGTCATAATCTTCCTGGAAGGACTGCACCAGAGAGAGAGAGAGAGATTAAATAAAATGCTAGTTTGTGGTAGAAACAAAAAACAAGGAAACTTTAAAGTTAATACCCATTCCTTGTCTTAATACTTGCATCTTTCCTTTACATGGTGAATTACAGTTATGGTCTTAACTTTGAAGCCCTTGGACATGTAGTTTGTTAGTTTAATAGAACCTTAGTATTCCTTATACGTAGTTATTTCTACAGTTCTTTTGAACTGATTATTCCAGAATTTCCATCCTGAGCAATGAACATTTAACTTCCCAAAGTTACATGCTGTTATTGTTGATTGTGAAAATCTGACACAAATAAACCATTACATGGACAAATTCGGGATATTTCACATACATTTGACATGGTCAGCAAAACTTGTCCCCTGTACTCTTACTGGTCTTCCAATTTTTTTCTGGAAATACAGTGAAAATTAGTATACACACGACACCCTTCCTCAAACATCCGAAGGCTCTGCTGTCCTAAAGGTCACTAGATTTTTGTTTTGGTAGTTCTTGTTTTGTTTGAAAGTAGAATCTAGAGTTTCCTTGAACTGCATTTTCTAACATCTTGGAATTGATGACCTTTAAATCCTATCAGAACTAGTGTACCTCCTTTGATGTCAGGAGTTTTGAGAATCTTCAAAAGTATATATGGGGACGTCAAATGGAGAAACTTACTAAGAACTAGTACGACTGCTAGCCATCTAAGAATAGCCATGTCTAAGAATAGAAATTTGTGTAACAGTTAACTAAAACTAAACTCAAAACATGATTTCTCATCTAATTCATGTAGAAAACTATAAACCGAATAGATCTTTGAAGCTTTTCTTTGATACTCTGGGTTAATCATTATCTGTTATGAATGTTTCATATTATAAGAATGGTCATTTAAGCAAAAAGTTTTTAAAATTTGTGAACAAAAATAGTGTGTGGCAAATACTCCAGAATTCTTAAGATTTATAGTTCCTGCATTTATAATGTGATCTCTGTTTATAGTTTTCTGCTGCTAGGCTGCTGCATTTTAATGTACAGTAGTGTCTCTGGCGGCTTACTAAAATGTCCATTCACTGAAATGTTTCTATCGCAGTTCTAGGGAAGGGTTAAAATCTGTAAGTACACGTGACATATGCAAACTATGAATCATTCCAGTAGATCTGTTCAACTCTCCTGCCTGCCCAGGCAGCAGGCAGATGCTGTTCCCTTGGTTGCCATGGCAATCCTGCCTGTACTATAATAAAGCCCAGCCCAGATCCTTCCTTAGGCAGACCTCTGCGGCTGTTTCACCTAGCTCATTGTTTTTTCTCTAGAGGAGGAGGAGAGAAAGGGAAGGAACCGAGTGAACAGAATAGGATACCAAAGGCAGCAGTTTTTCATCTGCTTATAGCCTCTTGAGCCTTATTCAGGGAGAATTCAGAGCATGGTAGGCTCTTGATTTGTAAGATTCAGATGGGCTTGCAGGCAGCTGTGCTAGCCAACAACATCTTCAAGAGTGTATTTCCTAGCAGTATAGAGAGAGGAGCGAAAGTGTGTAGCGACTTGTGATGGGGTGGAGAAAGTCTCTCTGCTGACTACTTGTACAGCAGTTTATCGTTCCCTGCTACGTTCCTCCGTTCTGAAGCCCCTTCTAAGAGGAGAGCTGATGTCATCCAGAAGATCTTTTGGCAGGCTCTGAGCAACCAGCAAGTCCAGTCTTGAAGGCAGCAGACTTAATACAGTTCCCCTTCAGCTTCATTTTGCCTATCTTGGGATTTGTGTGCCTCCGGAAATGAAAACCTCCTAACATGGTTCTGAGGATTATGTGTGACCTGTGAGAAGGGGATTCTGTGATCACTGATACCTGCTTCATAGTAAAAGACCTGGATTTATTGGTCAGAAGACGGTATCACTTTGTCCAGTGAATGGATTGTATGAAAGCATCAGAAATCTGTGAAACATACTGTTGCCTGAAAACCTGCCAGGCCAGAAGAATAAGATTCCTTCTAGAATTCTAATATTAAAAATATACCTATATCTTGGCTTTAAAAGGAGCTGTGTTTTTTCCTGTTCTGCAATGAGAAAGTAAGAGAACAATTCTATGCTTGTAAATAGACAAACTGTTTTCAAGTAACTATTTTCAGAAGTTAAACCTTAATTTTCTTTTGTTTACATGGCTGATAAATTTAATTTTTATTTTGATGAGGTTCTTTGGTAATTGGAAATCTGATTTGTAAGTAAGAAGAAATTCCATTTTTATTTCTTTTTATTTGGGAAATACCAACCTCCACCACACATACCTTCTGTTATTTAAAAATACTGACGTCTATGTTTTAGTCTAGTGCTATTTATTTACACTAGACTCTGTCGAAAATTTTTTTATAGACTGTTTTTCTGCAAAACAAACAGCACTGTAAGGAGTATAGAGAATTAAAAAGAATAAATTGACATTGAATATTGATCCCCTCCTTTTTTTCCCCCCTGGAACAATGGATTACCTTGGAGACAAACTAACAGTGGCACAAACTCACATGACCCAGTGGATGGGGACAGTGCGTAGATCCTTACAGGAGGCACTAAATTTAGTCACAACTGCAGTTGCTCATGAACGGACTAGCGGGGAGGGTGGAAGCAGAACTCCCTTCAAGCGAACCTCCTCCTTCAGGCATTTTGCATCCCGGAGCAGAGAATCATTTAGAAGGTTTTCAGTGCGGAGTCAGCAGAGGTTCTCCTCCCTGAGGAAGAGGCAAGCCAGTTCAGAGCCACCAGATCTTGTAAGCAATGCCCCCTTTTTAGTTCTCCGAAGGTAGATAACTTACGATAAAAATGAAGAAAGTTTTTTCACTGCAGCATCTTGGCCGGGAACACTGATCTGTGTCATGTCAGCTTTTCAGTTTAAAAATATGTTCCAAAACACTTGTAATGCTGCCCGTTTGTAAATGGAGCTGGGCTTTTTCTGTAGTGCAAATAGAAATTTCCATGAACTCTTATTGGTCAAAGTTAATTTACACAAGTTTCTGACAAAAACTAACTTTGGTGTTCTCTTAAAACTAAGATAGGACAAAGGTCTAGTCTGTAATTGGCAAAAGTTAGTCTGAAGCTGCTTTGTATTTGGTATGCAGATGGGGAACACATTTGCCCAATGTAACTTCTTTCTTAATGTGTACATTTGTTCTTTTCATTTTTAATAACAATGTTTTAGGCGAAATAATGTAGACTGGTAAAAAGAATCAAGGTGCTGTCACCTTGCAGCTAATAGTAAGCCAATAATATTGTCCAATAAGGGACTAAAAGCTTGTTTATTCTTACGTGATAATTAACATTTTAGTATTATGAAATACAGAATGTAGGACCCACACTGGAATCTGCGGGGCATAATTTAATGAGAGCATGTGAGAATGGTCTGGCTTGCTCTCCATACACTCTGACTTTGGGCCATGTGGAACCATTTTTTGATTAAATGTCTTTTTCTTTTTGGGACTTATCTTCAGAAAATGCACACTTTCTTGTTAAATAACTAGCATGACAAGGTGATAAGAGAAATGCATACTGAATAGGGAAGAGTTTTTTTATGCATATGAGGGGGTAAGAATTCCCCAGGTCAATAAAAGCTCAATTTGAGGACAGTCTGAAGTGGTATGGGGATTGGGGATCCTGCTCTTGTTCCTACCTAGCAGATTTCTGCCAGGCATAGTTGACAAATCACCATAAAATGTTTGGGCAAAAGTTAAACCTCTGTAGTTCATAATCTGTATCTATGCATTGTAAAGCTACAGTGTTTCAGGTAGTTCCAACTGCTGTTTTCCTAGTGAACTAAAAGGAAAGGTAGTAAACCCTGCTAATTCTGGGTATGTCTACACTACGAAATTAGGTCAAATTTATAGAAGTTGTTTTTTTAGAAATTGTTTTTATACAGTCGATTGTGTGTGTCCCCACACAAAATGCTCTAAGTGCACAGTACCGAGACGAGTGTCGACTTCTGGAGTGTTGCACTGTGGGTAGCTATCCCACAGTTCCTGCAGTCTCCGCTGCCCATTGGAATTCTGGGTTGAGATCCCAATGTCTGATGGGGCAAAAACTGTGTTGCGGGTAGTTCTGGGTACATGTCATCAGGCCCCCCTTCCCTCCCTCCGTGAAAGCAATGGCAGACCATTGTTTTGCGCCTTTTTTCCTGGGTTATCTGAGCAGATGCCATACCCTGGCAAGCATGGAGCCCGCTCAGCTCACCGTCACCGTACGTCTCCTGGGTGCTGGCAGATGTGGGACTGCATTGCTACACAGCAGCAGCTCATTGCCTTTTGGCAGCAGACGGTGCATTACGATTGGTAGCCATCGTCGTCGTATTCCTGGGTGCTCTTTTAGCCGACCTCGATGAGGTCAGTCAGGGGCGCCTGGGCAGACATGGGAGTGACTCAGCCAGGTCATTCCCATCTTCTGCCGAGCACCCAGGAGATGATGATGGCTAGCAATTGTACTGCACTGTCTTCTGGCGAGCAGCCAGGAGATGATGATGGCTAGCAATCGTAATGAAGCATCTTCTGCCGAGCACCCAGGAGATGACGATGGCTAGCAGTCGTACTGCACCGTCTGCTGCCAGCCGAAGATGTAAAAGATAGATTGAGTGGATCAAAACAAGAAATTGACCCGGCAGTGTGCACATCATGCTGATGAGCTCTGCATGGTCACCTGTGCTGATCAGCTCGCCACGCTGGCCAAACAGGAAATGAAATTCAAAAGTTTGCAGGCCTTTTCCTGTCTACCTGGCCAGTGCATCTGAGTTGAGAGTGCTGTCCAGAGCGGTCACAATGGAGCACTCTGGGATAGCTCCCGGAGGCCAATACCGTCAAATTGCATCCACGCTACCCCAAATTCGACCCAGCAAGGCCGATTTCAGCGCTAATCCCCTCGTCGGAGGTGGAGTAAAGAAATCGATTTAAAGAGCCCTTTAAGTTGAAAAAAAGGGCTTCGTCGTGTGGGCGAGTCCAGGCTTAAATCGAGGTAACGCTGCTAAATTCGACCTAAAATCGTAGTTTAGACCAGGCCTCTGATTGTTAAATGGGCCAAGTCTCTTTAAACAATTGTTTCATTGGGAAGGAATTTAATAAATGGCTACAAACATTTAAAGAATAGTTCAACAAATTTTAAAGCAGACTTCTGATTTAGACTTCCTTTTGCACCATTGGAAGCAAGGGAGTTTTCCCTTGATTTCAATGGGAGCAAGATCAAGCCCTTCATTTCTAGTACCTAGATAAACTGTGAGTGGCCCTATCGTGAACTTGTTCAGAATTTTTTTTTAGAAAGCAATATGCTTTCCTAAAGCCTAGAGGCATGGATAGATTTGATGGGGGCTAATTAGGATTTGTTCGTTGTGTGCTTTATGTAAAGCATGCATTCCTCAGAAAGGTATGGCATCTGCACACACAATCCTGCTAATATTTCATCAGCAATAAAACCTACAACACTTTATTGGTCTGACTTGTTGTTTATTTACTGTTTGGCAGCTAAGCTAAAGAAACTGAAAAAGATGTGTTGTCAAAGAAGCACAAAAGCAGGAAAGAGGCAAGTTTAGTTGGAAAGAAATGTAATGGGGGTGGGAGGGAGGGAAGCACCTCATGGGAAATTGTGACACTACACAATTAGAATTGTCAAAATGAAAAACAATTTTAAATTATCATGCAAAAGTGCTACAAATATATGGATTCAGAAATAGAAAGGAATGGAGTCTGCCTCTTGTTTAACGGGTCATTTAGAAGTAACAGCAAAACTTCCCACGGCTTACAGCGTAGAAAATCTTCTTGAAAGGTAGGGTGGCCTTTGAACTTACTGCTCATGCAGGCACCAGAGCCACTTTAGGTCTGAATCCTGCAAACGTTTATGCATGTGTTTAACTTTAAGCATGTGAGTAGTTTAACTGAAATAACATCAATATTTTCCAAAGTTAAGCATTTGAATGGTTCAGTTTAACCAAAATAGCCTAGGGATATAGGAACTTAGAATTACTGTAGAAGCTTCGTTTTATTTGTTGTTGTCCTAAATCAAATTTAAACAAGAAAAGTCCCTACATAATGGAGTTTATATTCAGTATGATTCAGTATCTGGCAGTACTTTCACAGAAATTTTACCTTTCTGTCTGGGGCTGAAATTGGGGTTTGTTTTAATAACTCCATGGAATCACTAAGATATTTTTATTAAATACCAGTGTAGTTAAAACAGTGTGTAATCCATCATAAATGGGTTGGTTGTTAATCATTTTTACAATGGTAGTGTAAGTTTGCTCTTGATACTTTTTGTGGGATGCTTTCAAATGACTGTGAAGATAAGCTTTTGCTTATTAGTTTGGGAGCTAAGTGTCCACTAGTGAACGCCACCCAATTCTTTCTAGGTGGAGTTGAATTCTTGTGTTCCATTGCAGTACAGTACTGGTTGAATGCTTAGTGTTGTACAAGACACGAAGGAACTTGCAAAACTCAAGGTGAACTACACAGCTGAAATTACAGGTGATCTAAGCATACCATGTTCTGAATGCCCTCCAAAGTAGTTTGGATGAAGTGGAAATGGAAAACAGTTCAGTAATAATTTTTAACTTAAAAATAATGTATCCACCCTTTCCCTTTGTACCAACCCCTTCTATGAAACTCTCTGGACCTTCCTCACAGGATACCTATTAAAATATATTACAGTTAATTAGGAGATGACACGCTGATCTGTGAAATGAACATGTGTGTGTTTTTTCTTGCAATGTGAGTTGCTTCATGGTACCATTTTGAGAAATTTTAATATTTAAAGGGATTGGCAACCTTTGGCGCGTGGCACGTGGCAACCTTTGTTTACCTGGCGCGTCTGCAGGGTTCGGCTGATCACGGCTCCCACTGGCCGCGGTTTGCTGTCCCAGGCCACTGGGGGTGGCGGGAAGCGGCAGCCAGCACATCTCTCGCCCCACGTGGCTTCCCACTGCCCCCATTGGCCTGGAGCGGCGAACCACAGCCAGTGGGAGCCGCGATTGGCCAAACCTGCAGACACGGCAGGTAAACAAACCAGCCAGTCTCCCTGGCAAGCCGTATGCCAAAGGTTGCCGATCCCTGATTTAGTGCATCATACTTAAAGCATTAGACTGTGTGCTGCTTTTTCATCGTTTTATTTTGCCATATTTGTCAATTATTTTGTACTGAAATCAGTGATTTTTCTTTTATCTCCTATAGAACCCTGCAGGCATGTTTTCGTGCAGAGTTTGTGACTATACTTCCATGGCCACAGACTGATGTAACAAACACTGCATGATGGGCCACGGCCTCCCCAGCCGTTGAGCAGCTTCACAATGCTCCAATGATCTAATTTAAGGTTACTTGTCTCTTAAAAGATTTTCTAGCCTAGGGCAATGCACCGGTGAGGCAGAGTCTCAGTATTTCCTATACTTCCCCCTTCGTGCAGGCTATGTGGCCTAACCCTAACCTAGCACGGAGAAATCCCAGAATCGGAGTGGAAAGGTGACTTAAAATAACCTTCACCTACTTGGACCCCATGCTTCAGTTCTTGGCTTCAGCTGAGGATCAGGGCCAGTAACTTCTTTCTGGATCTTGCAGAAGCAGATACTGGGCTGTGAGGGGGAATAGAGTAAAAGCTCAGGGAATAGATGCCATGATAGATCAACAAAATTTGTTTTTGGTGTAAATGTTAGGTTCTTTTATTGTGAAATCTCCTTCCGTCTCTTTGGTGCTCTTTTCTTTGTTTACATCTCTTCAACATTTCAGATTTTAGTAATTTTGGCAGCACTAACTTCCTGACATGAGTCAAAATCTTGACGTTCTTTGTTGCCTCTAGCAGCCTGGTGGGGAGGTTCAACTACAGATTCCTCAGGAAGGAAGTCTGGAAGGAAATGCCTCATTCAAAAATCTAGTTTTTTAGTTTACATGAGGGTACAAGACCTTATAACAGAGCACATTGTGAGTCCAATTTGCACTTTACAGCAATCACTTCTAATCTCAAAATATTATCATTTCAGGCCTTTATTTCTAAAATAAAAACCAGAGGAATAGATGGCCTTATGTGAGACCACTATTGGATAGCACGAACTTGAATCAACAGAATCTATATATAGATTTATTTATTTAGTTAGTTTATTTGGGGTGAGTGGGTGTGTGAATTGTTGTTCATGTCAGATCAGTCACGTGATATAAGGATCCCAAATACATTTTTAATTTATTATTTATATTACCATAGTGCCATAGGTGCCTCAGGCATGGAGCAGGACCCCTTTGTGTTAGACGCTGTTCAATCACAGAACAAAAAGATGGCCCCTAATTTCCGGTCTAAGAATCCTTAAATCTCTGTACATTTGTCATACCAAAGAGCTAGTTTATACTAAGCTATAAACAACGCAAACTGCAATGCAAGATAATGATTGTAAATATACTGTTTTGGCTTTATTCAGCAGAAAGCATTTTTAAAACATTTAGAGACGTTTTTTTCCTGTAGTACTTCTACTGTTCCACATTTAATTTTGCCGCTGAGAGTTTACATTATCCTGTGATTTGCAAAGTCAAAACTATATTGGCTATGCCATATTTTCTGCCTCCATTATTCCTTTCCCATAAAACCTGCTGCCTCTGCCACATCTATAATTTGGTCTTTGCTTATAACAAAAGCAGCAGTCTCAGATGTATTGTTTCCTTTCTTTCCAAGCCTCTCCCACTTTGGGGGGAACACATTGGGTTGCCTATTGGGTGTTGTGAAGGCCAATACTATAACAGGGTTCAAAGGGGAGCTAGATACATTCCTGGAGGATAGATCCATCAATGGCTGTTAGCCAGGATGGGCAGGAATGGTGTCCCTGGCCTCTGTTTGCCAGAAGCTGGGATTAGGTGACAGGGCATGGATCACTTGATGTTAACCTGTCTGTTCATTCCCCTTGGGGCACCTGTCAGAGGACAGGATACTGGGCTTGATGAACCATTGATCTGACCCAGTTTGGCCATTCTTATGTTCTTAAAAATCTTGGAGGAAATGCTGACGATGTTCCTGGGCCTAAACTATGTTGCTTATGAAATGCTCCTGGGAATGTCAAAAGACACTTCCCCTTTTGGAGGGATAAACAAAGCTGAGCTCCCAAAACACAGTGTAAACAAGAAGTATCTTGATTAGATCTCTCTTCTTGAACTGCATTGTCTTAATTTTATATGAGATAATTTTCAAACAAAAAATAGAAGCTGCAAAACTTGGATCTTATTGTTTTGTTAATGAAGTGATTTTTATCTGTAGACATAAAATACCCACAAGTTAACGATAATCAGCTAGTTAATTTCCTATAAGCATCATGGTAATAATAAAATGATAACTGTGTGTGTGTGTGTGTGTGTGTGTGTGTGTGTGTGTGTGTGTGTAAGCAAAATTTTATGTATATATGTTTTGTTGGCTTGGCTGCAGATCCTGGCAAAAGTGAATAGAATTGCACTTCAGTGGCTACCTTTCCTCCCTGATAGGCTCTGAAGATAGGTGTTGGTCTTACCTGCCCCACTGGCTCTCTCATATAGTGTGCCATCTTCTCGCTCAATGTGTACGTGAAGTCAAAAGGGGAGACTGAAGGTGATTTAGATTCCATTGAGAGATGTGTTGTTACTCAGTTCTTAATTTTTTTTTTTTAAACATCCATACATTGCAGTTTCTCTGCTTTTCCCAGTACTTGGCTCAAAGTGAGATTCGAATGACAGCAAGTTTGGCTGCTGCTATGTTTGTACTAATATGTGGAAACATCTTGAGGTTGTTGCAAGGATTATACTCCCTCAGGTTAACAGTCTACAGATGCTTGTTCAACACCAACTGCTCTTAAATTTTTAGACTGTTGTGGTGACTAAGAAGCACTTTAGTTAACTAACTGTGTCCCTCTCGGCAGTTTATGGCTGGGTGCATTTCAAGATGTCTGTAGTCTTGTGCTTTGTATCTAGACAACCTTTACAGAGACTGATTAGTATCCCTCCATGCCACCTCAGAATTTGATTTACTGTTGGGCTTGAGCCAGCAGTTCTTAGACATGGGTCAGGGTATACTACTTGAAAGTGACACTTCTCTGGAATTTGCTGTTCTCCTTGGTATGTCAAAGGCAGATTTTGTTGACCCTTCAGAACGCTGTATAAAGCACATCTTTTTACCTCTGTCTCCTGCCTTAGGAAAGGATAATGGTGGGATATAAATATATAAAAAAAATATGGAGATATACCTATCTCCTAGAACTGGAAGGGACCCTTAAAGGTCATTGAGTCCAGCCCCCTACCTTCACTAGCAGGACCAAGTACTGATTTTGCCCGAAGGGCCCCCTCAAGGATTGAACTCACAATGCTAGGTTTAGCGGGCCAATGCTCAAACCACTGAGCTATCTCCCCCCCATTAAGATGTTTTTGAAGAAGTTCAGTTTATTTGACAGTGGCCCATATGTTTTGTTAAATGTGTACGTTACCTTAGCCTTAGTTATATTTTAGCCGTTTCTCTTCTGTTCCTTCACATAGTTCTTCCGTTCTGCTCCTGTGATAGTTCCTTTTTACTCAAAATTGATGTGGTCACATGGCAACTTTTTTTGTTTGGATTTAATGCTAATGAAGTTCAGGACAGTCCTAGAAATGGAAGCCTTTCATTCATACACAGAAATAGGGTTGTTTCAAGACTTCCCCAAACATGCACTGCTAATTAATCTCAACCCTGCCCTTTAAGGACTGCCAGTAAGGGTTAATGTGGTTCAGTTTCTGTCATCTGAGATTGTCTACGTGGAGACCTATTATGTACTAGGAACTAGGTTGAGGCCAAAAATAATTTTCACATTCACCAGTGAACATTCATAGATTTTAAGGCCAGAAAGGACCAGTGTGATCATCTAATCTGACCTCCTGTGTAACAGAGGCCATGAAACTTCTCCAAAATAATTCCTAGAACAGATCTTGTACAAAAACATCCAACCTTGAAATTAAAAATTGTCAGTGATGGAGAATCCACACTTTGGATAGTATCTGCTTTCATTTGTTACTGATCTGAGCAGGGTTTGTATGGGTGACTTAAAAGTAAAGGCTCATTCTTCAGTACAAAACTCATGAGCAATCCAGGCACCCTGTGATAGACTTTGTTCAAAAATGGGCGCTAGATATGTAAACATGTATATGCTCTTGAATGAATGGTCATATTCTGGCCATGGATGGTCACTGAAAACTGACATCTGTTAGGTTCTTCAATTGGATTTTTTTTTCAGGAAGCCCTTTAGTTACAAAATGGATACCATTATAGTTCTATTTAATTATTCCCCGACTCTTCTCGTGTATTATAAAACTCCATGGATTTTTAACTTCTGAGTTGCTATTCCAATTAACCTTTTCAAAATGTAATGCTTCAAATTGTTTCCCCCCCCCTGATTTATAATTGAAATACTCCAGGCAACACACACAGCAGATGAGGACTGAATGCTCACCATGAGCACCTGGATTTAGTATATTAATTTGATAATACTTTTTATTTGGAGATACAGTGGGAAAACTAGGTTTTGGAGAATACACTACTATAGAGTTGGGGTTACTTCATGAAAATGTAGTAAGAAAATAACACCTCTGTTTTATTTTTAAAATCTAAGTGTGGAGCCAAGGTGTGTGTAACTACTAGAAGTATTTCTAGGCTACTAACTTCATAAGATGCAACTGTGACCCATGTATCTTCTGGTTACTGCAGTATCTTTCCTAGCTACCTCTGCCAAACTTTTTGAGATTGAAGCATTAGAAATAAAAATGTGTTTATCAAATGTTAAATACATTATTTGCAAAATCTTTATAGAATGTGTTTAGAAACACTTCATACATTTGTTTACAATATGAAAAAGCCTTTTAGCTCTCAAAGTGCTTAATTTTTTTTATAATTAACAGGTGGATTTATACATTTGTGAAAATGGCAAGTTCAACTAACTATTAAACATATTCCCAAAATATTGTTGAGTGGGAGCGGCTGAGGCGTTTGCTGTAGTGGTGCAGTTTAAGTTGCTTCTATTTACACAAGTATTTATCATGGCCATAAAGCCACCCTTTAGTCAAACATGGGCTCCTTTTGAAACCTCAGAGTGCCAAAGAGAACATTTGTATGTATTCTGTTTGGCTGAGAAGAATTAAATGCCTAACTCATTTTTTTTTCTTTTTTTATTAGTAGCTCAAAACATTCTAAACTTGTAAGATGCATGTGTGACAGGATCCCCGAGGTGCAGCCTGGGACTGTGGGACTGCTGTGCCCCTTTAGCTCTCCAGCCTGGGCGCTCTCTCTCAATTCTTTGCTAGTGACAAGCAGCAAACCCCTCCAGGCGCTCTTATCACTCAGCACAACCGCATGCGGAGCCCCACATCCAGCTAGATTGCATGAATGCTCCCGGAGCCACTCATGGATCACACAGAGAGAGGCACCAGCTGAATCCCCCCAGCTCCCAGCACTGTACCTCAGGAATATACCATCTTTCACTGCTCAATTTATTAATTGGTTAACCACTTCATCAATGGAAAGTGCAAATCTTTGCAAACCTGAGCAAGCACCTTTATCAAACACTTCAGGCAAACTTACTGGTAAAGATAAACAGTTAAACAAATTTATTGACTACAAAAGATAGATTTCAAGTGATTATACGTGATAGACAAAAAGTCAGAGTTAGTTACCAAAATAAAATAAAATATAAGCACGCAGTCTAAACTCTCAACCCTGTTAGACTGGGCAACATCTAGATTAAGCAGTTTTTCTCACTCCACTGGATATTGCCGTTCATAGTACACGGATTTCACCCTTGAAACCTGGGCCAGTCTCCTCTGTTGGAGTCTTAAGTCTTCTCAGTTTCCTTGTTGCTTGCAGCATAGGTGGGGACAGGAGAAAGATGAAGCATGGGCCCCGTGTCCTGTTTTATACCCTTAGTCCATGTGCTTGGAGAACACAAGTCCAGGCATGTCTGGGGGCATTGCTGAGTCCCCAAGCAAGGTTGAGCAATTCTCCTGGTGTGGCCTCATGCAGGTGAGTCATTGCATTGTAGCTCCCTTGCTGGACAATGGCTGTTGATGGGTTGTTTGACACTGCACCCAGGCGCTGGTTACTTTCCTTGCTGTTGTCTCTGCGGAGCTAATATCTGGATGATTCCCCAACATACAGCATGTTTTAGTGACAACCATATAACACAATCTCATAACTTCATATGCACTGACGATGTACTTATTTAGATAGAACAGTGACTTTCAGCCGATCATAACCTTTTCCCTGGTACCGCACATGGAATGCTTTATATGCAATATCACAGTTATATACAGATGAGGAAATGGGGGTTTACAAGATGCTCCCCAGGGCCGGCTCTAGGCACCAGTGTTCCAAGCATGTGCTAGAGGTGGCACTCCTGCCCTTTGGGGGCGGCACTTTTCAAGGGGCGGCACTCCGTTGTGTTTTTTTGTTTTTGTGTTTGTTTTTTTGCGCGGGGGGGGGGGGGGGAACCTGGAGCTGGCCCTGATGCTCTCCCAAAGTATAGTATGTCACAGCATGTATCTGACTTCATGCAGTGGAATATGAAAAGGGAAACTTCAGACAACTGCATACTAGAAAAAGATTCAAACTGGGTATTTTAAGTCTGGCCTGGAAGTGGCACAGGTGTACTGGGCATGCTCCCAGCCCTGGTAAAGGCCCTCATTGTGCCCCAGCTCTCTCTGATTAGCACATGATGATAATGGAGGCAGTAAGAAGAGAGGTGGAAATTTCAACCTCCATGTCTGGAAAAAATCAGCTTAGACTGGAAGTTTATTCTTCCCTCTCCTCTTTCTGTATAAAGTCTGTGTGGCACCATGGTGCTCCTAGTGCTGAGCTAGTGGATAGGTAGGAATATCACTGTTATGGCAGCATCTGTAGAGAAGATGCATGACATAGGTCTCAGGAATGTACTGTAATCTCAGTGATGTGCACTGCGAAGTTTGGAGCATGTATGAACCATGCATGCTCTATTCCCTTTGAGTAGGCAATACTCATTAAATACATGGTTTGTTTTTAAAGAGACATTAGCCCAGTGTTCTGTACTGAGTGATTAAAATGAGGTACATCAGCTTGCTATGATTTAACAAAAGGGAGCACTGAATTGGACACTTTTATGTCTTCTACAGTGAAACTCTGTTTCATTTGCCGATTTACCTTTTTTAGGGGGGGAAGATGCGAACTGTCTAATAAATAAAAACAAATTGTCCTAAATTATTTATTCTGCGCATAATTACTTTATTAGGAATTATTGCTCACCTATAGTAAATGTATCTACTTACAATATTGTATTTAATGAATTTTTATATACCAATAAAATATTCACGCAAAGAACAGTAATGAATTGTTCTTGAGTTTAAAATATTTTTTTTCCACGTTTGTCAATTATTGCAACTTAATTTGTAAATTTGCAGAGAAACATTGCAAAGCAAAGAGGATAGCACCGCTGTAGAAAATATGCTTTTTAGAATGAGTCAGTTGTGTGTCTTTTCTATGAAAATAAATGGACCTTAACAATGACAAATAAATTTTGTCGAGTTTAATTAATGGGTGCACAAGAGCCAATATGCAAGCAGTTCATGGTTTTTCATTCTTAATAACGTCTTTCTTCTGTTTATCAGGCCATGAACATAGCTGGCAGTGTAAAGTAGGACCATAAGAAAAGTAGTACCCAGGATTTCTTTTTATTAGTCTTTCTAGCTCTGTTGATTGGAAGAATCAATTGGAAAACGTTTTGATTCTGTTTTTTTGAGAGCAAGCAAACCTAGGATAGTGTTCTTAGTAATTTTAATAGGTTCTTGTTACAGCATAAACATCTAATGACACTCGAACAATGAAATGTCTTTAGACTTAGTTATTAGTTAGGCTTATTTCTCTCATATTTTGAAAAAAGCAGACAATTATGTACAATTAGCTGGGAGACCTAAACAAGGTGAATTAAATAGAAACATTAGTTGAAATACATTTTATTCTGACTGCAGTAATATTTTTGTACTGAAAATATTTTTTTCTTCTTAGTTTCGTTGAATATTTGTGCATATTACATCTGCTTATATCCTCTGCATTACTTTTGACATTCTTTCTATTTCCTCAACTTTGTGTACTTTTAGAATTTCTTTCAAGATGCAGGATTTTTATGTGTGTGTAATTTTGAAAGGAAGAACATACAGTTTATGGAGTCTAAGTATTTGCTAATTAGTGTCGGGAACTTTCACTTATCACACTCTTGTCAAACTTAATCCTATTTTAAGCATAAAGAGATGTCTGTCAGGAAAAAAGTGTGATCACTTAGTGTGTCTAGCTTTGTATTTGAATCATTAAGGGAAAACATCATAACTTGAAGGTGTTGCTCCCAAACGTGGGTCTTTAATGCAAGTAAACATATTTCCTTCCTAATGTTACAGTATAAAATAAGCCTGCTTAATCCAGTTCAGAGAGTGAGGGGAGTCTGTTCTCCTCTTTATGCCAACTCCCATTAGTGTTAATGAGAACTGCACGTGCACAATTCTGGGAGAATAGACCTCTGAGTCTTTTGTGAAGGAATAATACAGTGCTATTTAGTTTGAGTTCTTTGAGATGGACACTGGTGCCTGCCCAATGCCACACAGCTCTAATCCTGCTGGGCTTGTGTTTTTCCTTCACATATGTATTTCTCTCATCCTCTACCCAGTAATGAGAGTTAGGAACTTCTGGGAGGCTGTTACTGTAACTCCTAGAGTAAATTCTCTGGGGTAAGTGATAAGACTTTTTTTCAGTTGAGGTGTGTTCACCTTTGGAATTCACTCCCTCTTAGAGTTTGGTAGAATACTAGTGCATTAATAATACTATCACTTGTATTGTGGTAGCACATAAAGGTCCCAATTGAGGATCAGCACCCATTGTGCTAGGCATTACACATGTTGAATGATCCATTTTTGTTTTCTTCCTGGTTTTAGGTAATTAATGTGACTTTGACAGGGCTTCTTACTTTTATTCATGTTGACTGGTATCTTAGATAGCAACAGAATCTGTCGCAAAGAATGTATCTTTGCACCAGCACTCATTATTTTTATGATTCCATTCAGAACTTCCTTTAATGTTTCTTATTATTATTATTATGTGGCATCTCCATTAGTGGAGGTTTGCAACCATGGTAGCCCATTCTGTACAACCCTCTGCTAATCTCTTTGTGGATGAACAATCCTTCTGCTCCACCCAGGATATCACATTGTCCATGCCAATATCTTCTTTTTCTGCCTCACGTTCTGCCATCAACTTTCCTTTCCAGTGCCCATAAACATACATCACCTGCTGAAACTCTTAAAATGTGCCCTGCAAGTTTATTCTTTCATTTCATAAGATCTCTAACTAGCATTTGTTAAGTTCCAGTCATCACCAGTACATTTAATTAGTTATGTAGTCTGTGCATAATATTTTCAGAATTATTCTATAACACCATAATTTGAGGGACTGTCTTTCTTTATTATCGATTGTTTGAATGTCCATGTTTCACAGCTGTAATTTAACAGAGACCAAATAGTTTTTAAAAGTCAAAATTTAACCTTCAGATTTATGTCCCTTCTCATCAAGTGTTTATTCTTCCCCTTGCTATATGGCTGTGTTGTTCACTGGAATTTTGCATGTTTTCCTAGTGTCCTTAAATAGGACCATAGCTTTTGTCTTGTCCATATTTTTTGCCATATTCATATATTATTTCCACTAACTTCATCAGGCCTTCTGAATTAGCCAGCAGCACTGTTTGCTGCATAGCAAATGTTATTCACCCATTTTCCATTCATCTTTAATGTTTAAAACTAGTAAAACATTAATGTTTTGAAATGCAGGTGAGCTCATGGCCTCTTCAGAGAATGAACAAATGTACCAAATTAGTAAAGCTATATATAGTGCATTAATTTAATCTAAACTCCATGCACTCTAAAACTATCCAGGGGTAGACTTCTTGAAATTGTAAGAGATAATGCTGCCTAGAAGATCAGAATAATGCACACAAGCCACATTTTGGGAAAGTTAAGTAACAGAATATGAATTCTTTAGAAAGAATATAACTGTTGATAAAACAAACTCAATTCTATACTGAAACAGTTACCAAAGTTTGCTCTTGCTTTGTGTGTGCAGCCTTTTATTTATGGTGCCTTAAGAAATCCCAGTAATTCTGTGCTATTTAAAGTGATAACTTCCCCAGGGACAGCTACTTCCTCCCATTGCAAAGTATTGTGATAAAATTGTAGAGGAACATTCTGCAAAAGTATTGAAGATGCAGTTAATGGAGGATGATAAATCTGTCTTAGTTTGTGTTGTTTAAACAACAATAAGATCCCCCTCCCCAATGTACTTGCTGTATCTATATTTAATAAAGATCTTTACTGTCCTAGGATGAAAAAGTAAAACTGATTTCTAGCACCAGACTATTAAATTCTCTCATGTGTCAAACATTTACTATTGTTCCCAATACTCTGCTCTATTTTCCTATCTATAATTGATTTGGGGAAGTATTCTAATGCTATGCTCATTTGGTTTAGACAGGTGTTTTTTATTTTTATTTTTATTTTTTTAAGAATTGGTTTCTATTTCCTCATCACTCTCAGTATCTTCTGTCTCCAGCCCTGCACTAAAATCACTTGATTTTTCTATTAAATTATAGGGAGTTTTCTCTGCAGGTCTAAGCAACTCCTTTTTCAGGGTATGCCTGTTGAAGATAGTCTGTATGAAGCCTTTGAAATTTATACTTCTGTGGAAAGGTTGATGATAGACAAATATAAGCAAATTAATAAAAAAAAGTTGATCATACACAAATATAAGCATAATTGAAAAGGTTTTAATTGAGTCTGATTCCACAGAGTTAACTAGATTCTTTATTAAACCTGAGTTCTCATGGATTCATTTGGCCAGATCCTCTGCTGTAGCCAAGATAAGCTTGGCCCAGTAGCCAACTCCCTGATTCTCTTATTGGCCCTGATGCAGGTTAGAGCAGCAGACTCTCCAGGAGCTCTCTGCCGGCTGTGCTTAGACCAGACCTAGGAAGAAATTGGCATAGAAAAAACAGGGCTACACAGACTAGGGAATCCCCAACACAAGGGAATGCTCAGCAAAGGAAATGCAGGTAGTTTCCACTCCGTCCATTGTAAACGGAGTGGGTGGTGGTGGGTGGAGTGAGGAATCTGTCTCATTGTTCCTGAAGGGCTCAATAGTGCTGAGCACTTTGCAGGATCGAGCCCAAATTAGAAAGGCAGTGTGGTCTAGTGGAGAAGGCACTGAACTAGGAATCAGAAAATCTGGATTCTCTGATTGATCTGCTCTTAACTGCTGTTTGAACTTGGGTAAACCACTTAACTTCTCTGTGTCTGTTTGGATTGTAAGCTCTTTGGGGCAGAGATTGTCTCTCCCTTATGTATTTACACTGGCTAGGACTGTGGGGCATTGATCGCAGCTGGGGCCTCTAGGCACTGCTTTAATACAAATAAATAATACAATGAAGTTTAACAAACAAAGGTATTGTTTAGGGCTGTGGCACAGCTTGATATTGCAGTTAAGGTATAAATATTCCTACCCTGGCAATACAGTATCTATAGGTTCCCTTGCACCCAGTGATTTCAATGGGACTTGACTTCATGTAGCAGTAACAAGTAGAAAGTTAAGTTGAAGTAAAAAACTGGAACTACAGTTGATTGCACTTTTCAGTATGGGATAAGAGCAATATTGATCATTGTGTATCCCTCCCAATTTCCCTACAGATTCCAACTGTGATAAACAAGACATTAAAATCAAACAATGTAGCTAGTTGATGTGGTAAGAACATTGCCCAGTGAACACTTGTGTTACACTGTGAACTGTTGAAATGTTGCAAGGATATTGATAGAAGATCTGTAAGCCATTCAAGCATTCTGTAATACTGTAGGTAGCTTTTCAATGGCTGATGTACTATGCTTTATTCGAAAGTCACACCATTAAAATAAGTTGATTAGAATTAAAATGGAAAACACTTTTAAACAAAATGAATGATAGACCTTAAATGGCTGAAAGCAATAAAATAAAAGTTAAGACTGATAATATTTAACTCACTATCTTATTTAGGTAGTCTTAGAAATCATGGCACATTGTATTGTAGAACACTTGTAGATAACCCTTAAAAATATTAATTTCAATTGGATTTGTTATGAAACACAGTGCTCAAGCACATTTCATTTTATCCTGCTTTAAAGTTGGCATTTATATTAACAAGGTTTTAGGAAGATTAATAAACAGCTTGATGGAATGTACATTTTTTGTTTAAAATCCAAAGGAGCAACACCACTAAATAGTACAATGGTTTGAGACCATTTGATTTAAAATATTCAGTTAGAGCATGTCTCAGAGGGGTAGCCGTGTTAGGCTGGATCTGTAAAAAGCAGCAGAGAGTCCTGTGGCACCTTATAGACGAAAGATGCATCCGACGAAGTGGGTATTCGCCCACGAAAGCTCATGCTCCAAAACGTCTGTTAGTCTATAAGGTGCCACAGGACTCTCTGCTGCTTTTTCAGTTAGAGCATATATCCCACACAATAAAATTAAACCATTCCCTGTTTTAAAGGGACACTAATGCAAACAAAAGCTCTTGCAATGAAGAGTAGCTACAAGTGTATGTCTGTTGTCTAGCTTTTGCAATCTGGGCCGTTTCCCTGAATTCAGTTAATTAGTTGGCAGACCCCAGAAGGTTTTGCTAAGTAGTCAGACTTCTCATGTCTGACCAAGCTTCTTTCTGATCAACTCTGGGTCATCCAGTGGTTGCATGTCATCTCTTCAGGAGGTAGCCTTCTCCCTCCCTCTTTAGAAGCTGTTCTACCTTCTCCCTCCCTCCCTCCTCCCCACTTCTTCTCAGAAAAGGGGATCTAGCAACCCCAGGGGCCCATTGTTTTTAGTAATTTAAAGTTTCAGAAGCACTGAGATCACTCTTTCCTGACTGAAATATTTCAGTTTGTGTTTTTGGGCTGGGGGAAGGGTTAGGGTTCTTTACTTTACTCAGGCCAGGTAGCCCCAACTGCTGACTTCTAAACATTTTATTTTACAATCAAGTCATTTTGACCTATTGGCAGAGACAAAAACTGTGACACCATTGTTCATTTTGTCTGTAAATTTACGACTTACTGTACTTGGATTTTACTGTGCCTTCTTTATGAAAAAAATTAGGAATTTAGGTTCATGCCTCAATCTGTGCTATAACTCAGCACAGTATGATTTGAAAAGACTGAGAAGCTAAACCAGTTACCCCTAAAAATAACTCCCATGGTTTTATAAAGGAAATATTGGCAGATTTTTAACACTAGCAGTTCTACTGGTTATCATATGCAGTGGGTGGAGAGAAAAAATGTGTATGGCTCTGACAGTCTTTTGGTTGCATAGCAACAATGGAACTGTAGTGGTTGATATTATAATTTGTCAGAATACTTTTACACCATGGGACTTGGCTGATTCAGTTGCATGTGGAAAAATTAACTCTTTACAGTTTTAGGGGTACTTAAATATAATAACACATCTCTTTAGGGTTTGCAGTAGTTCTACACAAATATATAAAAAAAATAAAACTAAATCTTTATATTCTAAGACAGAGGCATGGGCAATTTTAATTATGCCAATATTTTCACATGTTCATATCCCAAATGTGCTCCTGAAAAGGCAGTTCCCATTTACCACTTGAAAACTTCTGGTTCTCTGAAGTTTAACTACATCTCACTAGGGGACTGAGTTGAGTGGAAAATTTTACAATACTAAATCAATCTGTGTTTATTTCAATCTTTTTCGGTGGTGGTGGTGGTGGAGAGGGTCTGAATACAGCAGGTCTTTAAGTTGTTATAGTGGTGTGATTTAAATTGTTTTTGTCATTGGTCTTGGTGTTGCAGTTTTGTTTAAAATTACGTTATTTGTACCACCCTACTAACTCTTTAATCTGTGTCAGATTTTAATCACACCTAATGTTTTGTCTACAGTCAACCACCTCTTGAAGATGAATAATGTGTTGTAGGAATGAAAAGGACACTGCAGTTTTTTAAATATAGTTTCCCGATTTATTTGTTTTTCCTGCTTTGTAAAATGCTTGTAAGACTTGAAAAGTTACCGTGCAAATAAAAGAGGTCAGCTTGGCCAGGAAAATGCTGCCTCTTCCTGAGTATCTAGTGCTGTGGGAGCCGATATGGAAGCCTTTAACCTTTGTCATCAGTGAGGTCAGCAAGAATATGCACAGTTCTGGAATTATTTATCTGTTGCTGCAGTGTTGGGGGTGTGGTGGAGAGTGTGTGTGTGTGTGCGCGCGCATCTGCGTGCAGAGTGGGAGGGGAGCTTGCATACATGTGGTATGTTGCCCTAGATCGGCCACTATTTTTCAAATTAAATTTTAACACTGGATTGGTGGATTTTCTTGCCAGATCTCTAGAAAACAATTGTAACGGTGGTGTTAAATTATGATAAATTCCTTGTGCACAGTACTAGCCCATCAAACAGTGAGTAATATTTAAGACATAGAATTTCTGATTCCTTGAGGGTTTGACCTTCAGCCTGCTGCATATATCTTTAGTGTGTATGTACAAAATTATCTGGATTTTTAATGTCTAATATTGATTGTAAGGCCCCTCTCTTTTACACAGCTATAGTCTTGTCATTTCAACAATAGTTCTGCAACTGATCCAAAACTACAATTACATTTCAGTACTAAATAACGCATTGGTTCATTCTGTATCCCCCTCTTTCTCCTCCTCCTACCAACTCAGAGGTAAATTAACAAAAAGAGATTCAAGCCGTAATGGACCACCATGGAAAATTCATAAGTGTTTGTGTACATAGAGTGGCCAGCAAAAGTGTGTGCTAGAATGTTTAAAAACTGGACTTTTCAAGAGATGGTAAAGGGAAATGAACTTTGCTCCATTGAACACCTGTGTTACTGTTCTGTGATTCTCAAGGATCCTGCAATACCGACTTTTGTATGGCTAATGAAACTTCTTCCTGATCACATACTGAGCAAGACAGATTCAAGTATGCACTCAACTGGTGCAAGATTGTGGTGGAGTTTGCCTTTGGAAAAATGAAAGTACAGGTGACCATTCAGTGACTAATATGAAAAGTATCATATCTGCGGCATTTTGCATAAGAAAGTAAAGAGGAAGCTTTTGCCTTCAGTGAAACAGTGGCATATGGGAGCTATGCACAACCAACCAACCAAACATTGCTTGGCATCAGACACATAAATGAAGAAGATTTGAGGAAAAGTCAACACAGTTTTTGTAAAAGGAAATCATACCTCACCAATCTATTAAAGTTCAGTAACTGGTTAAAAGATCGTAAACAAAAGGTAGGAATAAATGGTTAGTTTTCAGAATGGAGAGAGGTAAATAGTGGTGTCCCCCCAAGAGTCTGTAGTGGGACCAGTACTGGTCAATATATTCCTAAATGATCTGGAAAAAGTGGTAAACAGGTGGCAAAATTTGCAGACGATACAAAACTACTCAAGATCGTTAAGTCCAAAGCAGACTGTGATGAGTTACAAAGAGATCTCTCAAAACTGGGTGGCAAGGCAACAAAATGGCAGAAGAAATTCAATGTTGATAAATGCGAACTAATGCACATTGGAAAACATAATCCCCATAATAGTTCTCTGAAAACATCCACTCAATGTGCAGCAGCAGTCAAAAAAGCAAACAGACTGTGGGGAACCATTAAGAAAGGGATAGATAATAAGACAGGAAATATCATAATGCCTCTATATAAATCTATGGTACATCCACATCTTGAATACTGCATGCAGATATATTGGAATTGGAAATGTACAGAAAAGGGCAACAAAATGATTGGAGTATGGAAACAGCTTCCACACGAGGAGAGATTAATAAGACTGGGACTTTTCAGCTTGGAAAAGAAACGACTGAAGGGGGATTTGATAGAGGTCTATAAAATCATGACTGGTGTGGAGAAAGTAAATAAGGAAGTGTTATTTACTCATTCACATAACACAAGTACTAGGGGTCATCAATGAAATTAAGAGGCAGCAGGTTTAAAACAAGCCAACAAAAAGAAGCACTTCTTCACACAATGCACGGTCAACCTGCGAAACTGTTTGCCAGAGGATGTTGTGAAGGCAAAGATTATAACAAGATTAAAAAAAGAGCTGGATAAATTCACGGAGGACAGGTCCATTAATGGCCATTAGCCAGGATGGACAGGGATGGTGTTATTAGCCTCTGTTTGCCAGAAGCTAGGAGTAGGGCGACAGGAGATGGATACTTGATGATTACCTTTTCTGTTTCATTCCCCCTGAAGCACCTGGCATTGGCCACTGTCAGAAGACAGGCTACTGGGCTAGATGGACCATTGGTCTGACCAGTCTGTCCGTTCTTATGTTATGTTTTTAAGTGGTGTGCTGCACAAATTAGGGATGTTCTACATACACACTTTAAACTGTTGGTGGGGTACTGAATCTGAGGCAGTGAAGGTAATGATATTGTAATTTTCAGTTTGTCATTTAATGTTGTGAAGGTGGGCTTTTTATATATTAAAATATCCTTTATTAATTATAGAGTTCTCTTTGTATGGTGATTACGTTTATGGGGACTGAATTATTGTGGTATTAGGCTTTTCAGAAGATGCATTTGTACTCTGGATAGTTTTACAGTGCACTAATGCTCGTGGAGAGGGAGTTTATGGTGGATAGTATATAATGATGTGCAGAATATAATGTCTTTGTTTTCAAGAATAAATGTTACACATACAAAGATAGCAGCAGAGGTGGTCATGGTTTGTTTTCCCATTCTGTCTGCCCTTTGAGGCGTGTATATAAATTTCGTGTGACGCCAGAAAGTAGAACTTTGACTAAGGAAAACTATATACATAAATAAACACTGGTAAAATGATTGTATGCAGTGTTGTTGTAGTTGTGTTGGTCCCAGGATATTAGAGAGATGAGGTGACTGAGGACCAAATTCTGTTGGTGAGAGAGAAAAGCTTCCAAGCTCTCTCAGAGCTCTTCAGGTCACTGGTAAAATGATACCTAAATATCCTTTGAGAGTACAATAAATATACACTGTTGTATCTAGTTTGGTATTTGGGCCAGGATTTCTGTTCTAGGATTAATTTTTCTTCCAGATCTGAACCTCAGTTGCACTATTGCAATTGTGTGTTGGAGAGACAGCCAACTCTCCATTTTCACTGTAACTTTTCAGATGGACAAAGAATGTATAAACGAGTCCTTGTGGCACCTTAGAGACTAACACATTTATTTGGGCATAAGCTTTCGTGGGCTAAAACCCACTTCATCAGATGCATGGAATGAAAAATACAGTAAGCAGAATATATATTATAGCACACTCCATGCATCTGATGAAGTGGGTTTTAGCTCACGAAAGCTTATTCCCAGATAAATGTGTTAGTCTCTAAGGTGTCACAAGGACTCCTCGTTGTTTTTGCTGATACAGACTAACACGTGTACCACTCTGAAAAGAATGTATATGCATCCTGCATTATAAAATGGGTGTCCTGTTTTGGTTTATGCTTTATGCTAATGGCCTGATTTAAGGGTGGAGAATCCACTCTAATGAAACAGTCGATTTACTTCTCCATCTAGATTCTCTTGGGTTATTAAACAGTACTTTTACTATATTATAGGATACTTTCCCACTTTCTCCATCTCTTTGACGTTTTTGCAGGCTGTAAATCAAGGGGTCAAATGTGCAATTGGTGCACTTCTTTTGGTTTGTAAAGAAGACTCTTCATGTTGTCTGCACTAAATCAGGATTTTCCAGCCTTTTACAGTACCACCAGCAGCATTACATACTGCACATGGTTTTTGGCCAGTGTCTGCAACAGCTAGATTCTGATTTCTGGGTACATTAAAAAGGCTTTCCAAGGACTCATTAAGATTTCATTCTATAATTCCAGTAATAAGAAGGCAAACGAGTTGCTCCTCTCTGGAATGATGACAAAGAGCCCATTCTGTGTATATATTTAATTGCTCCACTAATTTTATGCCAGCAGATTTTTGTTTTTAATTTTTACTGGTTATTGCATCCTGTGGGTGTCATGTTGGCTGTTTGTTGTGTGTCGGTCCCTTCTGCAGTCAGATATTTTTGCCACTAACTATGCAGATTCTGACTCATGAGATCCATCTCAATCAATATTTCATTTATGCCATGTCCTTATTCTACATCACAGCAACAAGGTGTTTGTATTCTGTGCTTGTTTATAATGCTGTCTTTTTCCTTCAGATAGTGTCTGCTTTAGTGGCTATAGAAGAGAACTTCTTTCTGTTCCAGATTGGCAGGAGATACAGTCTGTATATCATTTTCAGGGATTGGAAATTACAATAATGAACGATGAATCCTGGACTAGTGCCAAAACCCAGCATTATCTAGATGGAAGTAATAAGAGAGCCCAATATTATTATAAGGTCTGATATTTTGAGACACATCCAAATTAGAAACAATGCCAAGTCTTCTTTTTACCACTCTTGCTTTATTTCACTTGAATTTTGAAATGATTTTTATGATTCCTGTCATGAAAATATGTGGAGCTATTAAACATCGCTTGAAGAATTCCATAATCTAAAAGCTGTGTCAAGCATTATGTCCAAAACTCCACCTGGCTTAGACGGAGACTGTTTAAAATCATATGGAGGGAAAAAAACTATTTACTAGGGTGTTTTTTTGGGGACACTTTTCTGGTCCAACAATCGTTTACAAGCACTGATTTTGGACTGACAGTCAGCATAATCCTTAATCCTCTGTTCATTTCTCTTATGCATGAAAGAGAGGTTAACCACAATAGAGGGTCTTTCTTTTACATTTCAGTTTTCTCTCCATCAAGAGCACTCTGTTTTTTTCCTGTGTAGGGATGACTGCACCTGACGGTCTCTACCTACATGTGTTGTCTGCAACACGTTTAGTTTTCCTTTCTGGATGCTTTAGTACAAGGATGTATAGTGGTGGACCTTAGCTTTGTTGCCTTCAGTTCAACGGGTTGTATAAATCCTAACATACTCTTCAGCAAGGAGCTTTCTGATGGTGGTTTCTATGTCAGTAGATACACTAAAAGAACAGGAGTACTTGTTTTGGCACCTTAAGGACTAACAAAATTTATTTCAGTACAAGCTTTCGTGGGCTACAGCCCACTGTAGCTGCAAAAGTTGTAAGCAGCTTGGGGGTGGTGGGGGGTCTGTGAGTCGCAGGAAACCCCATTTTTGGTCAGTGGTGTTTATATACAAAATAGTTTATTTACTGCATTTGGAGCAAGCATTTGTATTATATCCCATATTGAGTGGAGATTTACACGCCTCTTTGGCAGCGGGTAAGAAAGTGAGAGATACTTTCAGGTTGGCGTCTTGGGAATATAGAGGATGAAAAAGTGGACTTATTGCCATGTATTTGTCTTGTATCTGCTACAAAGGTGCAGTATTTATGTACTCTATAGACTCTTCCTTTCTTTCTTCCCGTGCAGGATGTAAGGACAGCTTGCTTGTGAGTGGGAGAGTTCTTCAAGCATGCCGCCTTCTTGAATTGTGGGTCTGTTCTAAACATTGGTTATTGCAATAGTTAGGGGGCGTTCGGTTTGATATGTGTTATATGATTCTGCATCAATAATCTTTTTTGGAGAAAGAAAGTTTATAATGCTGAAATCTGTATGTTTGGTTATAGTGGGAGAGTACTGTGTGATTTGATGCCTTAAGATGTCAGAGGTGAAAGTTTGCATTTTAGCACAGTTAATACTTCGTAACCAAATAATTTTCTCTGTTTCTTTAAAATGTTCAGTGAGTGACCTGAGGTTCTTTCTGGTGGCTCATATTATTCTTGGTCTAACAGTAATAAGTAATTCCAAGAAAAGTGTTAAAGTCAAGAAAAAATACATAATTATGTATATAGTCTATTCATTTTTAATAGTATTCATGCCTGAGGGCCTCTGAGCAATTAATTGAAATGTATGCATCTGTGAGTTTAAAGAGAATTAAGTATGGTGTCTGGCTAGTATTAGAATGATTGTTATTAAAGTCAGCAGATGCTATACTGAGTGGAGGTTGAGAGAACTGCGCTGTTTTAACTTAACTCCACACTAGAGGTATCTGAGAATACAGGCATTTTCTCCACTAAATTTATAATGCAGAGAGATCTTTGAAAGCTGTTGGCAACTATTGAATTTTTTAATCGCTTCTTGTATGTGTCATTTATTGTCTATAAACAAAACTGGGGGAATGTCAGAACCAAGCTAACCACCACAAGTTGGGATTGGAGAGGTAACTAAGGGCCTAGAAGTCCAGCTAGATTGGAGGCCTAACTACCTCAGTCTCCCTTGGCAAATCTGAGCCAACGTTGGATCTTTTGCGGGAGATGGTTAGAGTGATAACCAGATTGTGTGCACAATGAAATCGGACCTAGTAAATTACTTTCTCTAAGAATTTTGGTTACTTTGTGCTTTCAGAACTGATAGCATCTGCATGTGGCCAGAGGCTCATAAAAATGAATTTTAATTACACTGAGCTTTATCAAACATCAAAAAAATGAAGTTTATTGGTTTTTGTTTATCCATGTTAGTTTTCAGAGCATTATAATATTCTGTGTACTGTCTTCTATATATGAACTCTGGTTGTTTTTTTTAGGGAAATGTCTTTATTTGTAATCTTTTCGGTCAGGAATGTATTGCACTGTAATTGACACGTGGTTTCAGTGGGGATAACTCACGAGTCAGCGTTCACCAGCTAAGGGCTTCACAGTCTGGACCTAAACCTGTGTATAATGTGTAACTTTTTGTTCTGAGATGTTAAAGTCAA